>NC_045972.1:40295645-40395645 GCF_010909765.2 Amblyraja radiata | reverse complement strand
CAAAACGTTATTCCCTTTTTCATGTTTCTGTACACATTGAGTCTGTGGCTCGATTGTAATCATTAGAGGCAGGATTTTGCCATGCCTTTTCATGCCTTTTTTAATGATTTCACCAGGATAATGTCCTTTTCATGATCGAGTGCCTAAATCAGCCTTTTTTTTGCCATTTTGCTAAAATGTGGTGCTATTTTCTCTAGTTGCACAGTGATTACAATGACGTTTTCTATGTTAACACGTTAATATTAATGTTATTATTAACGTGTTAACATAGTATAACTTACAAGAACATTTCCACCACCGGGGCGAAACCGGGGGCGCCACCGTGGGTCGTTCATTTGTTCGTGCCACTGCGCGCTGGTTCAACCTTCTCCAAGATCTATTTATTGCTTCCAATTTTGCAAACTTCCCACAAGCTACCACTTCCCTTGAGAAAGGTGGCAAAACATTAGTGAATAAACTTGCAGGTTTTCAACAAAGTAACTGACGATATTCGTAAAGTTCCTGGCGATGTAGGTAAAGACATACAAGGAAAATGTGAGAGAGTGATTTTAGCTAACAAAGATCTTGAAGAAATACAAAACATAGCTAAAGTTCTCAAAGGTAGTTGTAATGCACAAGGTATCGACATGAATATAGAGTCTGTAGCTTGTTTCAGGTATGCACCAGTGACCTCAGCTGAGGTAGAAATAAGTTTTTCACAACTAAAGCATATTCTGTCTGACAGGCGGCATAGTTTAACACCAGATAATTTGAAAAAAATGTTAGTAATTATGGGCAACCAGGCAACTTTGGTCATTTAATGTAGTATACCTTTATATTATCATTTTTAACCATATTTTGGTGGTAGAAATACATGCCTTTTTATGCCTTTTTTTGTCAATAAATGCTTTTTTCGTGCCTTTTTTGTAATTTTATTATGCCTTTTAGCCTGCCTATTTCTGAGTTTTTAGTCCCTAAACATCATGGCTCTAGTAATGTATTGTCTTTCTGCTGACTGGTTAGCACACAACAAAAGCTTTTCATTGTACTTCGGTACATGTGACAATAAACTAAACTGAAGTAATCGTGTATTGTCTTTCCGCTAACTGGCTAGCATGCAACAAAAGCTTTTCACTAGTCCCCTTCTGAGGTCTGAAGAAGTGTCCCGACTTGAAACGTCAGGGCTCGCAGTGGGTCAAAGGTCATAGGTGATAGGAGAATTATGCCATTCAGCCCATCAAGTCTACTCCACCATTCAATCATGGCTGATCTATCTCTCCCTCCTAACCCTATTCTCCTGCCTTCTCCCCATAAATCTCTGACACCCGTACTAATCAAGAATCTATCTATCTCTGCCTTAAATATATCCATTGGCTTGGCCGCCACAACCTTCTGTGGCAAAGAATTCCACAGATTCGCCACCCTCTGACTAATGAAATTCCTCCTCATAACCTTCCGAAAAGAATGTCCTTTAGTTCTGAGGCTATGACCTAGACTCTGCCACTAGCAAAAACATCCGCTCCACTCTATCCAAGCCTTTCACTATTCCGTACAATGAGGTCCCCCCTCATTCTTCTAAACTCCAGCGAGTACAGCCGTTAAATGCTCACCACAGGTTAACTTACTCAATCCTGGGATCATTCTTGTAAACCTCCTCAGGACCTTCTCCCGAGCCAGCACATCCTTCCTCAGATATGGTGCCCAAAATTGCTCACAATATTCCAAATGCGGCCTGACCAGCGCCTTGTAGAGCCTCAGGATCACATCCCTGGTTTTGTAAACAAGCCCTCTCAAAATAAATGGCAGCATTTATGCCGGAGGTCAGTCGAGGACATGCCACCAAGAGAACAAAGAAGGGCCCTGCATGGGGGGGGGGGGGAAGGAATTAGACTATATTGAACACTCTGTAACTTTGTCGATGCCCTCTACACTTAGTGTATGGTTCGCAAAACAAAGAATTTCACTGTGACAAGTCACATGTGATAATAAACTTTCATTCATTCATTCACCGCTGTACAAACCCAAGATTGGTGGGCCGAAGGGCCCTTTCCCACGCTCCTAAAGTCTAAATTAATTTAGGTTTAAGTTGTGGGGGGAAAGACTGAAAGGGAATCTGAGAAGCAAGTTTATTGGAGAAAGAGAGAGTGTGTGTGTGTGGAACGATGCTCACAAAACACGGTCAGGTTCGTGGACAGGAAAGGTTTCAAGGAATGTGGATCAAACTCAGAAACAATGGGATTTCCTTAGATAGGCACTTGGTCAGCATAGACGAACTGGGCCAAAGGGCCTGCTTCTATCAATCTTTGATGCCTTTGACTAGAAGTTGGAAGCAATGGTGACCTTTGGTGACTGACAATGTAAGCTGGCACATAAAGTGCATAGTTTAAGTAACATTTACACTCGGTTTAGGTTTACGTTTATCATAGTCACATGTACTGAAGTACAGTGATAAGCTTTGTTTTGCATGCTATCCAAAATCAGATCAGATAATGCCGTACATAAAAGTAATCATGTCAAACCTGAGTACAAAGGCAGAGCAACGGTACGATACAGGATGTAGAATATAGTTCTCAGCACAGCAGCGCAATATTTAGACACAGAAAGCGGGAGTAATTCAGCGGGTCAGGCAGCATCTCCGGAGAAAAGGAATAGGTGACGTTTCGGGTCGAGGCCTTTCTTCAGACCGGACTCGAAACGTCACCTATTCCTTTTCTCCAGAGGTGCTGCCTGACCCGCTGAATTACTCCCGCTTACTGTGTCTATCTTCGGTTTAAACTAGTTCCTTCCTACGCTGTAGCACAACAGTTCCATAAATGAAGTCCAATGTGTGCAATGATGCAGAGGTGAATCAGGCAGGACCTCCAGCTTATGGAAGGACCGTTCAGAAGCCTGGTAACAAAGGGGAGGAAGCCGTTCCTGAGTCTGGTGGTGCTTACTTTCAAGCTTCTGCCCGGCTGGGAGCAGGGAGAAAACGGAATGACCGGCGTGGGACAAGTCTTTGCTTACAGTATGTTGGTTGCTGTTCCGAGGCAACGCACTCCATTTTCAATGACACATTTTATTGGCAGTGCCATACCGTAAACCACTCCAGTTTCCTGCTATAAAACGTGATAACGTTTTTATTATTTTTTTTTTAAAGAACACTGTTGCCTCGCCCTATAAACAGCAGAGAGGAAGTGGAATGTGTACCTGCCATTCTATAGTGAAAAGGTGTCAAAGAGTCATAGAGACACACAGCACGGAGACTGGCCCTTTGGCTCAGCTTGTCTGTGTCAACCAAGATGCCTCATCCACGTTAATCCTATTTGCCCCTGCTTGCTCATATTTCTCAATATCTTTCCTATCAGGCCTGGACAGAGTAGATGTGGAGAGGATGTTTCCACTGATGATAGACACAAAATGCTGGAGTAACTCAACGGGACAGGCTGCATCTCAGGGTAGAAGGGATGGGTGGCATTTTGGGTCGAGACCCTTCTTCAGACTATTGTCTGATTATTGACTATCAGTCGGTTGTCAAGGAGGACTCTCTAACTTCTACGGGTGCACAGTCGAGAGCATGCTGACCGGTTGCATCGTGGCTTGGTTTGGCAACTTTAGCGCCCTGGAGAGGAAGAGACTACAAAAAGTAGTAAACACTGCCCAGTCCATTATCGGCTCTGACTTTCCTTCCATCGAGGGGATTTATCGCAGTCGCTGCCTCAAAAAGGCTGGCAGTATCATCAAAAACCCACACCATCCTGGCCACACACTCATCTCCCTGCTACCTTCAGGTAGAAGGTACAGGAGCCTGAAGACTGCAACAACCAGGTTCAGGAATAGCTACTTCCCCACAGCCATCAGGCTATTAAACCTGGCTCGGCCAAAACTCTGAACATTAATAACCCATTATCTGTTATTTGTACTTTATCAGTTTATTTATTCATGTGTTTTGTAGTCAATGCCTACTATGTTTGTTGTGCTGAAGCAAAGCAAGAATTTCATTGTCCTATCAGGGACACATGACAATAAACTCACTTGAACTTGACTTGACTAAGAGTCAGGGGGGAGGGAGACTACTAGTGGGAGAGTCTAGGACCAGAGACCATAGCCTCCGAATAAAAGGACGGACATATAGGAAGAAGATGAGGAGGAATTTCTTTAGCCAGAGGGTGGTGAATCTGTGGAATTCAATGCACAGAAGGCTGTGTCAATAGATATTTTTAAGGCAGAGATTGATAAATTCTAGATTAATATGGGTGGCAGGGTGACAGGGAGAAGGCATGAGAATGGGGTTGAGAGGGAAAGATAGATCAGCCATGATTGAATGGCAGAGTAGACTTGATGGGCCGAGTGCCCAGTTCTGCTCCAATCACATGAACTTATGAAATCCATATACCTGTCCAAGTGTTTTTTAAATGCTGTTATAATACCTCATACTGGACTAATATATGGATTTTTTTTTAAAGAACACTGTTGCCTTGCCTTACAAACAGCAGAGAGGAGTGAATAGGGTCTTGACCTGAAAAACCACACATTCCTTCTCTCCAGAGATGCTGCCTGTCCCACTGAGTTACTCCAGCATTTTGCGTCTATCTAAAGAGGAAGTGAATGTGGTCTTGCACTGTCTAGTCTTGCACTGTCAGATGACTAAAAAACATAAATCATAATACTATTTCAAAAGACCAGGATTAACATCCAGTGCAGTGACCAATATTCTCCCTCAACCAACATCACTAAAGTACATTATCTACCATGAATCACATTGTATTTATAGAGCCTTGAAAGGGTCTACAGCGTGTTGTTGCAACAATGATCACATCTCAAAAGTACATGGTTGTGGAATGCCCCAAGACATCCAGAGGTCAAAGAGGCAGGATCTTTCCTTTTAGAGGTCTGTGATCAGTTAAGCTCGCATCTCCACTCAGCTGAACCTGTGTTAGCTGTCGAAAATCACGACCCTAGATAGTCATCTGATCATTACCTCCCAATATAACGATCCAGGTCACGATCTCTGCATTTATAATACCGTCAGCCCACTTAGTTTGTGGTTGTACCTAATGGAAAGACATTGAGCCATAGATGCCCATTCACAGATCCAACAAAATTACCGCACCCTCCTCCTCCTTCTCACCTCAACATATGAGTAAACCAAACATTCAAATCAAAGGTAGACAAAAGTGCTGGAGAAACTCAGCGGGTGCAGCAGCAACTATGGAGCGAAATAAATAGGCAACGTTTCGGGCCGAAACTCTTCTTCAGACTGAGGTTTTCGGCCCGAAACGTTGCATATTTCCTTCGCTCCATAGATGCTGCTGCACCCGCTGAGTTTCTCCAGCACTTTTGTCTACCTGCGATTTTCCAGCATCTGCAGTTCCTTCTTAAACACATTCAAATCAAACACTGCTTAATAATACAGACTCTGAATACAGGCACTGGCAGTACCCTAGAGATCTCCTTAACCAAGGTCAGCCATGATTAAGGTCACAAATTTAGTCTTCTATGGATCTATACTGATTTTTTAAATAAACTCTGAGAGGCAAAGACACAATAAGATAACTCAAACAGGAAAGTCATCAGACAATCCAACTATGTGCTTTCTCTCATGAGAGTGTTATATATTAAATGTTATGCTTATTGATTATTCTCAATGCACAACATTTGGCTATTTGAAATGCCAACATTTCTTTGACCTCAAGCATTCTTCCACACTCCGAACGCCCTTCTGCAAAAGAAATTCCGTAGAATTCTGTTTATTTACATTAGATTTCTTATCTTGAATTGAGGCCCGTGGTTCAATAATTCAGCTCAGAGTAAAGATCCACTTTGAATATTGTCAACCCTTTTCCATTTTAAAACCTTTTACCAAGTGGGGATAGTCCAGAGTATTGGAGCACTCGTCATCCCTGTTATAATCTGGTTTTAAGCTGATCAGACAAACGTGTTCATTTAAAAGCGCCTATTTAAACATGAACACCCCTGCCTCGAAATTAGACATTCTCCATTTTTCCATGCTAAGTGGACATGGCAACTCGCTCTACAGCTCAATCAGGTAACTGGCAAGAGAAAATTAAATAAACAAAACACAAAACTGGTGAAAGACATGTTAAAATAAGATCAGTTGAGTATGGTTCTCTGGTACTTCAATGTCACGTCTTCCTAAGTACAGTGAAATAACTTTTTTTGCAAACAGTTCAGTGACAATCTGCTACACATCAGGCATAATCATACTAATTGCAAGATGGTAAGATAGGAGACCACATTGAGTCCATTCACAAGAGTCGCCGTGTTTTATTGCCATCTTGTACCCTTCAAGTAATTTCCTCTTTGAGCCAAATCTTTACCTGTACAGCTTTACTGATTCAGTTTAGAGATACAGCGCGGAAACAACATTCGGCCCACCATGTCCCCGCCAACCAGCATTCAGCCCACCATGTCCACGCCAACCAGCATTCGGCCCACCATGTCTACGCCAACCAGTGATCATCCATATACTAGTTCTATTCTACACACCAGGGACAATTTACAGAACCTAATTAACCTAGCAGCCAGCACATCTTTAGACGTGGGAGAAAACCGGAGCACCCGTAGAAAACCCACGCGGTCACGGAGAGAATGTACACAGTCCCACCCAGACAGCACCCGTGGTGAGGATCGAACCCGGGTCTCTGGTGTTGAAAGACAGCAAATCTACTCCTCATTTTTGTTGTTTATTATGGTGGTTACAGAGTACTATGTTTACATATCTGTTGTGCTGCCCTTTCGCGACATAAGACACCCTTGACTCATTGCCTGGCTCTTAACTCAGCATTTAAGAGACCTTTGGATAGGCACATGGGGGCGAAGGGAATGGAATGGATGGATAGGGTTCATGTGCAGATAGATAAGAGATGGTCTTGGCATCAAGTTCAGCACACACATTGTAGGCCTGCTCTTGTGCTGTGTGATAGACACAGAATGCTGGGACAACCCAGAGGGACAGGCAGCATCTCTGGATCCTGAAGAAAGGTCCCCACCCGAAACGTCACCCATTCCTTCTATCCAGAGATGCTGTCTGTCCCTCTTGTCCAAGTTCACAAGTTATTAGGCCATTCGGCCCATCGAGTCTACTCCGCCATTCAATCATGGCTGATCTCTGCCTCCTAATCCCATTTTCCTGCCTTCTCCCCGTAACCTTGACACCCGTTCTAATCAAGAATTTGTCAATCTCTGCCTTAAAAATATCCACTGACGGCCTCCACAGCCTCCTATGACAATGAGTTCCACAGATTAACTACCCTCTGAGCAAAGAAGTTCCTCCTCACCTCCTTTCTAAAAAAGCACCCTTTAATTCAGAGGCTATGTCTCTCCCAACAGTGGCAACATCCTTTCCACATCCACTCTATCTATGCCTTTCAATTGCCCCGCTAAGTTACTCCAACATGCCGTGTCTATGCTCGGTGTAAACCAGCATCTGCAGTTCCTTCCTGCAGTACGTGCTTGTCGTCCTGGCCCCACGGACCCCGTAACGGAGCTCCCCTGGAACACAGCAGCAGCTGAGGGACGATTACACCTCTTCCCAGGTTTCCCCACTGACAAGGTGCTGTTTGCAAAGCCGTTAATTCCAGATGGCAATGTCCAATTTCAAGTGCATTTTCCAGCTTGCTGCCGTGACAATGGGCACTCGACTCAGCTCAGTGAGGGCCAAGCAGAAATTACAAGCAGCTCGTTAGCAAAAAAGCTAAATTAATCTGTAAAAATTGTGATCACCAGTTTCACACTTTGCTTCAGTAAAGTTGAGCAAACCCAAAGAAAGTATTGGGTGTACACAAAAATGCTGGAGAAACTCAGCGGGTGCAGCAGCATCTATGGAGCGAAGGAAATAGGCAACGTTTCGGGCCGAAACCCTTCCTCTGTCCAAAGAAAGCATTGTTACACTATGTGCAATCTTATGACCTGATATTAGAATCAGAATGAACTTGGTTGAATATTTATTGTTGCACTTCACCTATAGTACACGGTGGCTCTCAGTTCAGTGTAAGGATGTCGTAAATACTTTTCCCGCCCCCCCCCCCCCCCCTCCCTCCCCAGAGCCTTAACCAGAGATGTCCTTTTCACTGGGTTTACCCTGAGAAAATCTCAACGTTCACTATTCAATACATGGTTACATTTGGACACTGTATTTTCTTGATTAGTACAGGTGTCAGGGGTTTACGGGGAGAAGGCAAGAGAATGGGGTTGAGAGGGAAAGATAGATCAGCCGTGATTGAACGGCAGAGTGGATGCGATGGACCGAATGGCCAACTTCCTCCAGAGATGCTGCCTGACCCGCTGAGTTACTCCAGCATTCTGTGGTTACATTTAGATTTCTTCTCCATATTAACAAGGTCGTCACTGAGTTCATCTCGATGGTGAATGCTGGTCAAGCCAGCAGTTTTAAGCATTGGCTGCAATGCCCAGATCAATTATACTATTGGAAAATGAAAGTACTTTGTAAATGAAGCTCAACCTCTGCAGTTTATCTATAAGGAATTGTGGTGCACTAAACTGCCAGGATATTATTATTCAGTCTGAAGAAGGGTTTCGGCCCGAAACTTCACCTATTTCCTTTGCTCCATAGATGCTGCTGCACCCGCTGAGTTTCTCCAGCATTTTTGTGTACCTAGGATTTTATTATTGTTATTTATAAAGTTAATCCATTTCATTTCTGTCAGCTGGATAGCCATTGAATATCTAGTTGCAAAAGTGCATGGGGAGGCAAACTATGTTCTACTATTGTTTGCGATGCAAGTTTGCACCAGCATTGTTAAGCTTAATTTCTTTAAATCATCTCCCACTTTCCCGTTGGCCAGCCTGATCTGTAGAATAAGCAAAAGTTAACAACCTTTCTGGAGTAACTCAGCGGGACAGGCAGCATCTCTGGAGAGAAGGAATGGGTGACGTTTCGGGTCGAGACCCTTCTATTCTGAGATGCTGCCTGTCCCGCTGAGCTACTCCAGCATTTTGTGTCTATCTTCGGTTTAAACCAGCATCTGCAGTTCCTTCCTACACTTGACAACATCTCTCTTAGTTTCTTGAGGTTGTCAGCTCTGGTTTCACGTGTTCCTGCCGTTCGATTAATATCCTGTTAAACCCAACCTTTCTAATCCAATGAAATGGATATTTATCCCATCCGCAATGGTTTAATAAGTGATCAACAATAATCATCCTTTAATCTAGTCCTTGGATTTCCCACAGCAACATCAATTCCTGAACTCGTAAGTATGGACCAAAGATTTAAAACAAGAGTTCAAATCTCATCACAGGAATTGGGGAATTTAAATTTCAGTGATCAGGTAAATCTGAAATTCTAAAACGAGATACTTTCAGAAACGATGACCGTATAATCACTGAACTGTTGTGAGAACTCATCTAGTTTGCAAATGTCATATCGAGAGGGTATTTCAGAGATACCACTGGGGAACAGGCCCATCGGCCCACCGAGTCCACGCTGACCGTCGATCATCCGTACGCTACTTCCATGTTATCCCGTGTTTGCGTCCCACACACTAGGGGCAATTTACAGAAGCCAATTAATCGACAAACCTGTACGTCTTTGGAATGTGGGTGGGAACCGGAGATCCCCGGAGAAAACCCTGGCGGTCACAGGGAGAACATACATACCCCCTACAGACAAGCGGTTGTAGTCAGGATCGAACCCGGGTCTCTGGAGCTGCAAGGCAGCAACTCTACCACTGCACCACTCATAGACCCTTCTTCAGACTGAAGTCCTACCCTGTGTAGCAGAACTTTACCAAGGTAACTCTGGACATAGCACAATGAATTTGACCCTCCTCTGTCTCTTGAAAATGCATACCAAGCCTTGCAATTTATGGGCCATTAGAAAAGGGAAGTGCCAGTGACATTTGAATTACAAACGTTTTAATATCAGGAGGATCCCAATGCTCCAGGGAGCTTCCAATCACCTTTTGGAATGTTTTCTTTGGACCAGGCTGCATTTCGTGTAAATTTACCAAGACCCAAGTTAGTGCAGAAGAAGTGACAGCAAGCAGTCGTAAAAAGTACAATGAACCGTTTGTTGCTCGGCACCCACTTCCCCAACACAACACTGAAACACTCTGCTGTAAAATGTTGTTTTCAGTATAAATCATTGGCTTGATCAGAAATAAAGAGCTCTCTCCAGAACCTCACGTACTTCTACCACCCCCACCCACCCCCTCCCCCATCCCGTCTCCTCGCCCCTTCGGAAACAAACTCCTGTGAAAATCTCTGGAATGCAGCACATTCCCAGGGAATTGTATCTTATCCCAATAACAGGGGGAATGGCATTTCCTGTGCAGGCCCAAGGCACTCTGAGGTTGCCCTCGCTATGCAGTAATGAGCTCACAAGCACAACACACCAATAAATTAAAGACACACAGACCCTCCCACTAACCAACCACTCACTCCATATCCACTTTCAGAGTTGATAGGTCTTGGGCGCCATTAACGGATTGCGAGAATCAGGTTACAGGGCAGGATTTTATAGGTCATACCGCAACTCTTGGAGGACATAATGATCCTCATATCAACTTCTCCACCACAGAAATCATCGAGTATATTGTTTTCGTGCTGATGGGAGAAATATAATTGCAAAACTTGCAAGACTGCACACGACTTATTAGGTGGAGGTTTATTATTGTAGCGTGCACTGAGGTGCAACGAAAAGCTTATGTTGGCATGCTATACAATCAAAGCAGATAATACTATTATAATCATGTACTGTCTGTGGAGTTCTCTGCCTCAGAGGGCGGTGGAGGCAGGTTCTCTGGATGTTTTCACGAGAGAGCTAGATAGGGCTCTTAAAAATAGCGGAGTCAGGGGATACGGGGAGAAGGCAGGAACGGGGTACTGATTGGGGATGATCAGCCATGATCACATTGAATGGCGGTGCTGGCTCGAAGGGCCGAATGGCCTACTCCTGCACCTATTGTCTATTGTCTTTCCACTGAAGATGGACACAAAATGCTGGAGGAACTCAGCGGGACAGGCAGCATCTCTGGGTAGAAGGAATGGGTGACGATCCAACCCAACGAAGGATCTCGACCTGAAACATCACCCACTCCTTCTCTCCAGAGAGGCTGCCTTTCCCGCAGAGTTACTCCAGCATCTTGTGTCTATCTTCGGTGTAAACTAGCATCTGCAGTTTCTTCCTACTCATTTTGTCTTTTCACTGACTGGTTAGCACGCAACAAAACCTTATCACTGTACTTCAGTACATGTGACAATAAACTAAACTAAACTATAGATGGCCTCAAAGTGCTAAAGTAACTCTGTAGGTCAGGCAGCATCTCTGGAGGAAAAGGATGTTTGGGTGGCGTTATGGGTCGGAACCCTTCTTTAGACTCACTTTGAGTCGGGTTCCAACCCAGAAAACCACTCATCCTTTTCCCTCCAGAGATGCTGCCTGTCCCGCTGAGTTACTCCAGCATTTTGTGTCTATCGTCTGTGTAAACCAGCGCCTGCAGTTCCTTCCGACATAGATAATCCTATACATAAATACAATCAGGCCAAACTCAAGTACATAGATAGAGTGAAGGGAGAAATATAAACGAGATTTAAAAGAGTATAAAAGATTTTTTTAAAGAATTGGTCGATTGGATCGGATGATAGTAGATCCTCCTCTGGGACTAGAGTCTGGCATTCTCCCAGAGATGCCAGACATAGTGGCCACACACTGGCGTCTTGCAGAGAGGTAGGGCTCAAGTTGTTATATACAGATGATGGTGAGTGCTTGGAACATGCTGCCAGGAGTGCTAGTGGAGGTCGAATTGATAGTGGCTGTTAAGAGGCTTCTAGATAGGCACATGGATAGGCAGGGAATGGAAGGATAGGCAGGGAATGGAGGGATATGCATCGTTCCATTCCAAGTATATCCATGTAGGCAGATGAGACTAGTTTAACTTGGCATCATGTCCAGCACAGATATTGAGGGCTGAAGGGCCTGTTCCCGTGCTGTACTTTTCTATGTTCTATGTTGTTACTTCTCTAAACCTCCTTAGTCAGAGGGTGGTGAATCTGAGGAATTCTTTGCCACAGAAGGCAGTGGATGCCAAGTCAATGGCTGCTTTTAAGGCAGAGATAGATAGATTCTTGAGAGGTTATGGGGAGAGGGCAGGAGAATGGGGTTGAGAGGGAAAGATAGATCAGCTATGATTGCATAACGGAGTAGACTTGATGGGCCGAATGGCCTAATTCTGCTACTGCCACATATGGACATGAACCCGATAAGGCATTCAATAAGCCAATCACTTCTATCTGACATTGTATAGTTGGAGGACAATCAATGATAAGTGAAGGGATTTTGCAGCCCTTTAATAATACACTGCTTAATGCATCTCATTACCTTCAAACTCAGTACAATTGAAATCCAGTTCCCTGTGGCCTTCTCTGCAGAAGAAGGTAGTTCCATTTAAATAGAGCTACTTGCTCCTGGGCCTTTCACTCTTACTCGTAAATATCAATGCCTTTCTCGGCGCACAAGGCTATTAAGGATCTCTGGGCGTGGGGAGCAAACCTAGTAACCGGCTTATTAATGACAACATCCTTGTCTCTTTTAAAGGATAAATTATTAAAGACATTCATATCAACCTTATTCAGATTTATAGTTTAGTTTTGAGATACAGTGCGGGAACAGGCCCTTTGGCCCACTGAGTCCGCGCCGACCAGCGATCCCCGCACATTAACACTATCCCTTACACACACTATGGACAATTTACAATTATACCAAAGCCAATTAACCTACAAACCTGTACATCTTTGGAGTGTGGGAGGAAACCTGAGCACCCGGAGAAAACCCACGTGGTCACAGGGAGAACGTACAGACTCAGTACAGACAGCACCAGCAGTCAGGATTGAACACTATATCTCTAAAGTCTGGGGCAAGAACCAGAGGAGTTCCTCACCTGAAGGACCTAACTGGATGTGTTATTAGCAAAATCCGTGATTTCAGTCAATGCGGCTGAATTTGGGTCTGGACTTATTTAATTACTTGAACTTAAATTTCCAAATCACACTTTGCATTTGATTTCCACTTTGGATCGATCACCGAGCCACACAAATGAGGTACATCCATCCATGAATATAGCGGCACAGTGGTAGAGTTGCTGCCTCACAGCGCAGGAGACCCAGGTTCCATCCTGACCACGCGTGCCGGGTTTGATCCTGACCACAGGTGCTGTCTATGTGGAGTTTGCACGTTCTCCCTGTGACCCCATGGGTTTTCTCCGGGTGCTCCGTTTTCCTCCCAAATTCTAAAGACGTACAGGTTTTATAGTTTTAAGAAAGAACTGCAGATGCTGGTTTAAATTGAAGGTAGACACAAAATGCTGGAGTAACTCAGCGGGTGAGGCAGGATCTCTGGGCGACGTTTCGGGTCGAGACCCTTCTTCAGCCTCACCCGCTGAGTTACTCCAGCATTTTGTGTTTACCTCAGGTTTAGAGTTTAATTGGCTTCTGTAAATTGCTCCTAGTGTGTAGGATAGGGAATGGGTATGGTTGGTCGGCGCAGACTTGGTGGGCCGAAGAGATGTGTTAGTTAACTAAACTAAACACCTTGATCACTTGCTGTTAGTTACATAACATTCCTGCCCTAGAATTGGCAACACCTGAAGCTGGAGATGGAATAATTGAAATTAGTTATATTCATCCATGAATCACAGATATGGTTGTGTATCATTTACATCAACAGCACAAGATTCATTCCGATTAGCCAGACTAAAGAGAAGACAAAATACTCCCACACAAAGGCTGGGACGGTGACACAGAAAGATAAATCCAAATAAATTCTCATCCGGTCAGTCAACATCCCTGGGGATGTACAACATCTCGGATGCAAATCGAAGTTGAATACTAAGTGAGCGTTTCCTCGAGTTCAGTTAATACAAGTGGACAAAAACATTGGAAAAAATTAATACGTCTGAAATGAAACTGGAAATTTCTGGGGAGAAGCAGTAGAATGAACCTTAATTTTATAGAACGCATTTAGAAGCCAGCACAAGCTCACAAATAGACACATGGAAACTGACCCAGGTCATAAAAAGCTGACAGGTTAAGTGTGTCCCTAATCATCAGTCTTTGGAGTTATGAAATCAAATAGTGAAACAGGCTTTTTACCTGAAGCAGGAATCACTCGGATTCCTCCCCTGACAAAGTGCAAGAATACTCTAAGCTGAAATACAGACTTGCTTCCAGCATTTCAGACCAAGCAGAATGATTCCAGGGCGCTACCTCCAGAGTATTTTTAGTATTTTCTTCTGAACGTGTGCATTCCAGTTAACTGCAAGTATTTAAAGACTTTCTACTCTGTGAAGTAAATGGAAAGGATGAAGTAGCACTTGGATTTTCAACAACCACACCCTTCTGGTTCCTTCCTAAAGGTTACCCTCCCTTGTCCAACACCCACCCCACCCAACTCCTGTGGCAAAGACAATGTACCCACTCAGGACATATGGGTATATTTAAGGCCGAGATTGACAGCTCGGGACAATGGCGCAGCGGTAGAGTTGCTGCTTTACAGCGCTTGCAGCGCCGGAGATCCGGGTTCGATCCTGACTACTGGTGCTGTCTGCTCCGAGTTAGTACGTTCTCCCCGTGACCTGTGTGGGGTTTCGCCGAGATCTTCGGTTTCCTCCCACACTCCAAAGACGTACAGGTTTGTAGGATAATTGGCTCGGTATAAGTGTAAATTGTCCCCAGTGTGCGTAGGATAGTGTTAATGTACGGGGATCGCTCGTCGGTGCGGACTCGGTGGGCCAAAGGGCCTGTTTCCGTGCTGTATCTCTAAACTAAACGGAAAAAAATTAGTTTAGTTTAGTTTAGTTTAGAGATGCGGAGTGGAAACATGCCCACCGAGTCTGTGCCAACCAGCGATCTCCTTACACTAGCTCTATCCTAACACGAGAGACAATTTACAATTTTTACCAAAGCCAAATTAACCTACAAACCTGTACGTCTTTGGAGTGTGGGAGGAAACCAGAGCACCTGGGGAAACCCATGCGGTCACAGGGAGAACGTACAAACTCCGTACAGATGGCACCCATAGTCAGGTTTCAAACCCGGGTCTCTGGCCTTGTAAGGCAGCAACTCTACCGCTGCGCCACCGTGCCACCGGATTGTTAGTACATGTGTCTATGGTTATGGGGAAAAGGCAGGAGGATCGGGTTGAGAGGGACAGATACTGTATATACAATAGTTCAGAGCCTATTCAGAGGTTGTAGTGTTTAATAGCCTGATAGTCGTAGGGAATAGTTGTTCCCTATGTTGGAAACAGGGGAGTTTGGGTGAAATTCAGCATCAATGGAGATTTGTCTAGTCCAGCAAATTCGGCCAACATTGCAGCGGTGGGGGTTGGAGAATGGTATTCCCAAAACACCTCCATTTGGGCCAACCAGTGACAATGGTCATTACATTTAATAGATGCTTGAATTGCAGATTGACGCCTACCCACAGGGTAAGGCAGCATGGAGTCTGGTGCCTTACTCAAGTTATAGGATTAGAATCTGGCCATTCGGCCCATCGAGTCTACTCCGCCATTCACTCATGGCTGATCGCTGCCTCCTGACCCCATTTCCCCGCCTTCTCCCCATAATCCTTGACACCTGTTCCAATCAAGAACCTTGCGTGGCCTTGGGCTACGAGCACCCACGCATCGCATGCAGAGACCTGTGTAATTACAGGGGAGTGCACAGTCCCACAGATTTGCTTCGTGACGCATTTTTAAACACCGCCTGCCCAAAATACTTCTTCAAGCTGTAACTAGCCGTCTGCACCAACCCAGCCCAATAACAAGCAGTCGTTTCAACTCCCTGAGGAAGGACTGCCCCATGCCTTGCGTAAACAGGACAGAGACAAAATAGGCTTCAACACAGAGTGAAGTCTCAAAGAATTAAAAATCATTTCACGTTACTGAACTGTGGATATCTGATAGCTAAACAGCAGGATCGAGGAACAACACAATAACAGAAAAGGACTGAAAGTGCTGGAGTAACTCAGTGAGTCAGGCAGCATCTCTGTAGAACATGAATAGATGATGTTTCAGGTCGGGACCCTTCTTCTGACCAGGAAAGACTCTAGCAGGAAATACTGTCTGAATTACACTTTCAGTTTCTTCATACGAACCTGTCCAAATGTCTTTTCAATGTTGTTATAGTACCATGCCACATAAACCTGGCGCAGTGGGTAGCAAGCTTCGTACAGACAGCACCCATGGTCAGGGTCGAACCTGGCTGACTGGCGCTGTAAAGCAGCAACTCTACCGCTGCGCCACTGAGCCACCCCAAATTCTATCTCTATTTTTATAATACATAGCTGAGGGTCGATGCAACTGGAGATAAATGTTACCAAGAATTAAGGTAAGAATAAAAAATACACTGGCCTCATGAATGAGTGGAAATTGCCACATCTACTTTGTACTAATCATTATTGTAAGCATATGATGCACATTTCTCCCTTAGGCTAAGTTAAATCAATGTAAGGCACTCCTTAAGTGAAGCCTGAAATCTAAATATTTGAAAATTGCTTCCAGGAATCAGCCATGGAGAGCTGATTATAACTGAGATCACGTTGACAGCGTTGAGAGGCTCGGTTTATGTTCAGGTTTATTATCGTCACGTGTACCGAGGTACAGTGAAAAAACATTATTGCATGCCAAACAATGAGATCACACATACTATACACAAATACTATCAAATTAAACTCAACTACAATGGATAGAGAAAAGGGAGTGCAGAATATAGTTCTCAGCATTGTAACGCATCAGTTCCATAGACAAAGTCCAATGTCCGCAATGGGGTGAAGTGAGTCGGACAGTACCCTAGCATGTGGAAGGACGTTCAGAAGCCTGATAACAGAGGGGAAGAAACTGTTTCTGAGAC
Source organism: Amblyraja radiata (assembly GCF_010909765.2). NCBI lineage: Eukaryota > Metazoa > Chordata > Chondrichthyes > Rajiformes > Rajidae > Amblyraja > Amblyraja radiata. The sequence goes on along the minus strand of NC_045972.1, from coordinate 40,378,798 downwards.
TAGTGGTGTGGGCTTCCAAGCTTCTGCACCTTCTGTCGGATGTGAGCGGGGAGAAGAAGGAATGATCGAGTTGGGACAAGTCTTTGATTATGTTGGCTGCTTTGTGGGGTGTCTGGTCTGTGTGATGGACTGGGCTTCATCTACAACCCTCTTGTGGTCTTGGGCAGAGATGTTCCCAAACCAAACTGTGTTGCAACCCAACAATATGCTTTCTACGGTGCATCTGTAGACGTTTATAAGAATAATTGGAGAATTTCATCACTCTCCAAAGGAGATACGTACCTGATTTACCCATTTAGCAATAATTGAGGAAGATATGAACAACACCTTTACTTTGCTTTAGACTTCAGAGATACGCAGTGGAAATGGGCCCTTCGGCCCATCTAATCCACATCGACCAACGATCACCCCATACCCAAGCACTATCCTACACGCTAGGGACAATTTACTAATTTTTTCTACCAAAGCCAATTAATTTGCAAACATGTACCGTACATCCTTGTAGTGTGGGAGGAAACCCACGCAGTCATAGGGAGAACGTGCAAACTCCATACAGACAGCACCCACAGTCAGGATTGAACCCGGGTCTCTGGCGCTCTGAGGCAGCAACTCTACCGCTGCGCCACCACCTTCTAAAACGGAGGGTCGGCTGATATCTTCCATCTCCTGTTTCAGCCCTTATCCTTTCGTAGACCACTTAGCAATATAACCACACACACGATATTCCTACTCATTGGATATTTCCAATCAGTAGCTACATAACAGAAGCAAAATTTAAAGATGTATTAATTTGTTTACACAGAGGGTGGTGGATCGCTAGGGGTGGTGGTGGAGCCAGATGCAATAGTGGTATTTAAGAGGCTTTTGGAGAAACACATGGATATGCAGGGAATGGAAGGATATGGATCATGTGCAGGCAGATAAGAGTTTATCCTGGCATCATGTTCGGTGTGGATATCGCGCATTGAAGGGCCTGTTTCTGTGCTGTATAGTTCTATGTTCTATGTATACCATATGACTTAATAGGAATCATGGAGGAACCATGTGTAGGAAGGAACTGCGGAAGCTGGTTTAAACCGAAGATAGACACAAATAGCTGGAGTAACTCAGCGGGACAGACAGCATCTCTGGGGAAAAGGAATAGGTGTCGTTTCGGGTCTGGAGAAGTGAGTGTCTCGACCCGAAACGTCACCTATTCCTTTTCTCCAGAGATGCTGTCTGACCTGCTGAGTTACTCCAGATTTGTGTGTAAATAACCATTCTTGACAATGTTAATTAAATCATTAAAGGCGTTCTGATGTGAGATTTTGCTAAAGGCAGCATGAGTGATTGAATCGATGAACAGGTCTTTAGCATTTGCAATGTCTCACGGCATAATCAGATCAATGCAGTTTAGCAGCAGGGAGAGGATGAGACATCACTGATAGATCCAGCCCTGATACGGGCCAGACACGGTCAAACGGGACCAGCTCAGATGGGGCATCATGGTGGCATGAACATGATGGGCCGAAGGGCCAGTTTCATGTTCATAAGAGATAGGAGCAGATTTAAGCCATTCGGTCCATCTAATCAACTCCACTATTCAATCATGGCTGAACTATCTCTCCCCCTCCCTGAGAGAATGGAGCAGCTGGGCTTGTACACTCTGGAGTTTAGAAGGATGAGAGGGCATCTTATTGAAACATATAAGATTGTTAAGGGCTTGGACACACTGGAGGCAGGAAACATGTTCCCGATGTTGGGGGAGTCCAGAACCAGGGGCCACAATTTAAGAATAAGGGGTAAACCATTTAGAACGGAGACGAGGAAACACCTTTTCTCACAGAGAGTTGTGAGTGTGGAATTCTCTGCCTCAGAGGGCGGTGGAGGCAGGTTCTCTGGATGCTTTCAAGAGAGAGCTGGATAGGGCTCTTAAAGATAGCGGAGTCAGGGGATATGGGGAGAAGGCAGGAACGGGGTACTGATTGCGGATGATCAGCCATGATCACATTGAATGGCGGTGCTGGCTCGAAGGGCCGAATGGCCTACTCCTGCACCTATTGTCTATTGTCTCCATTCTCCGGCCTTCTCCCCAAAACCCGACACCCATACTATTCAAGAATCTGTCAATCTCCGCCTTAAAAATATCCATTGACAGCCTCCACAGCCTTCTATGGCAAAGAATTCCACAGGTTCACCACCCTCTGACTAAAGAAATTCCTCCTCATCTCCTTTCTGAAGGCATGTCTCTTTATTCTGAGCTGTGGCCACTGGGCCGAGACTCTCCAACTAGTTGGAAAAGTTCTCACCATATCCACCCAATCCAGGGTCGTGCTGTTTGACTCATAGTCGGTCCAACTTGCCCACACCAACCACGTCTCATCTACACTAGTTCCCACCTGCCAGCATCTGGCCCATATCCCTCTAAACCGCTTCTATGAGCGGGAGTGGACGAGAACAATTCTCGTTGCAGAGTGTAGGAACTGCAGATGCTGGTTTACACTGAAAACAGACACAAAATGCTGAAATAACTCAGCGGGCAGGCAGCATCTCTGGTGAACATGGATGGGTGACATTTCGGGTCAAGACCCTTCCTCAGACCCATGGGTCTCAACCTGAAACGTCACCTATTCCTTTTCTCCGGAGCTGCTGCCTGCCCCCTCTGAGTTACTCCAGCATTTTGTGTTTGTCTTTGGCATCATTGAGGACATGGATAGATGATATTTTGGGCAGGGACCCTTCTTCATCCAGTCTAATGAAGAATGTCAACCTGAAACGTTACCTGTCTGTGTCCTCTCGAGATGCTGCCTGACCCGTTGAATTACTCCAGCACTTTGTGTTCCACTGAAGATGCCTGCATCCTTGTGTCGACCCCCATTGTGGATGCTCGACCTTGTCTCTGGAACTGTGACAATGCTGAGAACTATATATTGTACCCTGCAGTTCCCCCTTCACCCTATCTATTGTACTTGAATCTGGCCTGAATGTATTCAAGCACAGTGATATCAATGCAATACAATGAACTTTATTTTTCCGTTAGGAACTTTGGTTTCTGCAGCCAAACAAGAAAAAGAAACAATTTTACAGGACACACAACCAACTCAATTCACACAGACATCCATCACAGTGAACCTCCTCCTCACTGTGATGGAAGGCAAAGTCTTATCCCTCCCCTGCTCTCCATCCGCTCCCGATGTCAAAGACTCCGGCGGGCGATGGTAAGTCCCGCGGCCATTAAGGCCGTGCCTGCGATGTAAGGCCCTGCTCCGGGTCTTAATTGATTTGATAGGATTGCATGCAAAGCACAGCTTTTCACTGTACCTCGGTACACATGACAATAATAATGAACCTGAACCTAAATGAAAGGTTTGGTCACGCAGTGTTTAAGAGAAAGGGATTAAAGTGGATGTAGGATGGCTATTTCTATCTAGTGCAGCATCTTTAAATTCAGATACACCTGGGGACAAATCATACTGTGTCTGCTGCACAATTACAATGGGACTTGAAGGGCCTTCAGGCAAGTTCTTCTTTTACATTACAGTTGGTTTGCTGTAAGAAATTTTATATTCCAGCATCATTACACACAAAAGTCCGATCAAAATCATTCCTGCTCTTTGCAGAGTAATGCTGTCAATCTCCCATGGTTGTGCAAATTACTTTCCCTTCAAATGCTGATCCAATTTCCAGTAGAAAGCCCTGTTTGACTCCATTTCCACTATTCCTACCCACTGTGAGTTGCAGATCAAGACGACTGCATCAAAAGTAGATCGATGTCATTAACTTGCATTTACACAGTGCATTTACAAGGCTAAATGTCCCAAGCTGCTTTAAAAGACGGGCAGAATATAAAAGTTGACAGAGCCATGGCAATGGGCAAGATACGTGCATGTTTTAAGAAGAAACTTAAAAGTAGGAGAGGGATATTAGTTTAGTTTACTTTAGTTTAAAGATATAGCGCGGAAACAGGCCCTTCGGCCCACCGAGTCTGCGCCGACCAACAATCCCTACCCACTAGCACTGGTCCTGCACACTGGGAACAATTTACAATTTTACCGAAGCCAATTCACCTGCAAACCTGCACGAGTTTGAAGTGTTGGGGGAAACCAGAGCACCCGTAGAAAACCCACGTGGTCACGGGGAGAACGTACAAACTACAGACAGACAAGCACCCGTGGACAGGATCGAACCCGGGTCTCTGGCGCTGTAAGGCAGCAACTCCACAGCTGCGCCACCGTGCCGCCCCTGTAGAGAAGGAATTCCAGATCGTGTGGCCTGTGCACTTGAAGGATGGTTCATTTGTCTGGGGAAATGATCGAGTCTTATTCATGAGTCTCCACTGGATTTGGCTGACATCCGGAACAGATGGCACAGTGGCATAAGAGTGATATATACGCCGGCTTGAAATGAAACAACACTAAAGCCGCATCCGCTATTTAATCAGTAAATTGCCTGCCATTAAAACACAAACAGAAACATGGGCTGCGGAACCTTATGGGGTGATCGCTGGTCAGTACGGACTCTGTGGGCCAAGGGCCTGTTTCCGCGCTGTATCTCTAAAATACTAAAAGTAAAATTAAGAGCGGGAATGCTTCCAGAAAATCGAATTGCTCATTCAAGATAACTTTGACCAAGTCTTTATGAGCACAGATGAAGACCTCCACTTGATTAAAAGCCACGAAACCAAATTTTCTTCCAATCTCCTCATTCCCCTCTCCTCCTACACATTGCGCAGATAATAGACAATAGGTGCAGGAGTAGGACATTTGGCCCTTCGAGCCAGCACCGCCATTCAATGTGATCATGGCTGATCATCCCCAATCAGTAGCCCGTTCCTGCCTTCTCCCCATATCCCCTGACTCCGCTATCTTTAAGAGCCCTATCTAGCTCTCTCTTGAAAGCATCCAGAGAACCTGCCTCCACCACCCTCTGAAGCAGAGAATTCCACAGACTCACCACTCTCTGTGAGAGTGATAACGTGGACCATTATATTTCACCTTCAGAGTTTATTGAGAATCAGATGTTAGTGAAGATGGATTCTTTATCTAGACTGTTTCAAATAAAAACGTCATAAAGTGCTGGAGTAATTCAGCGGGTCAGGCAGCATCTCTGGAGAACATGGATGGGTGACGTTTCGGGTTGAGACTCATCTTCAGACTGACTGTGTTTTAAATCTCGTACTTGGGAACATGTCGTCCAGTGAAGCTGGGGGGACGTTACCGACCTCTCTGGGACAAGCTACAAGGTGAGGGCAAGGCAAAGAGTGGGGCATTGCTTCACGGGCTGATCCAGTCAAAGGCGACGGAGGGAGGCCTTGTAAGAGCCTGGGGCTCGCCTGGATCAGGAGCTGCTCCACTAGACCGAGCGAGCGGGCAGACTGGACTTTGGAAATGGCGGCAAAACATGGCTGCACCCGGATGTGTACATTTGCACAAAGATTATCACTGTGCAGTTGCACATGTGACAAATAAATGAACCATTGAACCGTTGAACAAGCTGGAGGCATGTTTCAGTCTTATAGCATCGGGGAGATTCAGAGGGGAGCTCGAATGAAGGAAAGCAGCAAATTAGTTATGGGGCTGCTGTTAACAACAGGGCCAGTAAATGCCATCTGCCTCACACCTTCATCTCACCAGCTGATCTCCTCCTGGGTTTGTACGGGAGGTGGAACAGGAATCTTGTACCTTGCTAAAGAGTGGAATGCATCTAACCCAGGCTCCGGAGCTCACCATTTGCAGACATGCATATTTACACAGACTGTAACCTGATGAATAGGGGGAAAAAAAACTTCACTTTTATGTAGGGAACAAGAATAACCATGTTCCAAAATGAATGAAGCTTAAGAAAACAAGTGCGTACAAGATACGACACAGTCGAAGGATTATTCTTAAGTTTAAAGCCTTGTTTATGTTCATTCCTCTGGGAGGCTGGATGCATAAATTATTTTTAGATTTGAAAGGCAGCGTGGCAGGGTTGGAGGGTCCAGGAAGGGTTTGTTTCCTCTGTTGATTCCCACAATGCCTGTCATTCCCATTAAAAAATCGCCATTCCCGACATTGTAGCACCAAAACTAAATTCTGTTGTTTAATTTAGTTTAGTTTAGAGATACAGCGCGGAAACAGGTCTTTTGGCCCACCCAGTCTACGCCAACCACCGATCCCCGCACACTAACGCTATCCTACACACACTAGGGACAATTTACAATTATGCCAAGCCAATTAACCTACAAACCTGGACATCTTTGGAGTGTGGGTGGAAACCAGAGATCCTGGAGAAAACCCACGCAGGTCATGGGGAGAACGTACAAACTCTGTACAGACAGCACCCTGAGTCAGGATCAAACCCGGGTCTCTGGCGCTGTAAGGCAGCAACTCTACTGCTCCGTGCTGAGCCTAGGGAGAAGAACCATTTTAAAATGGAAAGTGAGGGGAGGAATCTGTTACCCAGATGGCAGCAAGGAAGTGCAACAAACAGCAGGTGGAAGGAATTGATACTTCATTTATGCCTTTACAAAGAAAAGTCGTAGGATGAAGGAAAGACAGGACTGACCTGTTATGGGCCAAGGAAAAATCTAACGCCAATCTATCGATCATGGTTCCTTCGGATTTTAAGTCAAACGTCATAGTCATAGAATCAAAAGACATGGGAACAGGCCTTTCGGCCTAACTTGCCCACACCAACCAACATTGTACCATCTAAACTAGTCCCACCTGCCTGCTTTTGGCCCATATCTCTTTAAACTTATCCTATGCATGTTCCTGTCTGGATGTTTCTTAAACATTGCCAAAGTACCTGCCTCATCACCTCCTCCGGCAGCTCGCTCCATACACCCACCACCCTTTGTGTAAAAAGGTTACCCCTCAGGTACCTATTAAATCTTTTACCCCTCACCTTAAACCTATGTCCTCTGGTTCTCGATTCCCCTACTCTGGGCAAGAGTCTCTGTACATCTACCCGATCTATTCCTCTCATGACAACGTGACAAACTAGTTTTATTTACTTCGTACTATCTTCCGATAATGTTGAGTTGAACATGCGATTCAATTCCTTACACTATTCTACACCCTTTGGCGATAAATCCCAGTGAAAACCGTGTAGCTGTGGATGTAGCTCCTTCCTGTCAGAGAGCCTGTCTCACATCATTAGCTCACAGAATGGTGCCTCCTCATAACCCCTTCCCTGACAAATATAAATAATGAGAGACTTTCACCCCTTGGCACGAAACACTTCCCCTGAGCAGGGGCGTCTCTGAGCAGAAGGCAGCGGTTGCGGTGACGGGTAGGAGATTTAGAGGGGACTTCATAAGATAAAGGAGCAGAATCAGACCATTCGGCCCATCAAGTCCACTCTGCCATTCAATTGTGGCTGATCTATCTTTCCCTCTCAACCCCATTCTCTTGCCTTCTCCCCTTCTCCCTGTGCGGGGCAAGTTTTATTACACAGGGTGGCAAGTGCCTGGAATACGCTGTCGAGGGTGGCAGTTGAGGCATTTAAGAGACTCTTGGATAGGCATGTGGATATGTAAGGAATGAACGGAAGTACAAATAGCTGGGAGTGCACCTGGACAGTAAACTGGACAGGTCCAGGAACACGGAGGCCCTGTACAAGAAGAGACAGAGCCGCCTGTACTTTTTGTGAAGGCTCCGCTCCTGCAACGTCTGCAGTGAGATGCTGCAGATGTTCTACCAATCAGTGGTGGCCAGTGTCATCTTCTTTGCTGCCATGTGCTGGGGCAGCAGGGCGAAGGCTACAGATGCCAATAGGATCAACAAACTCATCAGGAAGGCTGGCCCCGTCCGAGTTGGATTCTTGGGAGGTGGCCTTGTAGGGGAGGATGCTCCTCAAACTGCGGAGCATCTTGGACAATACAGCTCACCCCCTCCATGACACACTGGTCCATCTGAGGAGCACCTTCAGCAACAGACTGGTTCCACCAAGATGCAGGACAGAACGCCACAGGAGATCCTTCTTCCCTCTGGATATCAAACTGTACAACTTCTCCCCCTTCTGTCATGGGGTAGACTGAGACTGGCTCCCCCCATCCACCTCCTTAATCTTTGCTCACCTCCAAAGCCTTTCACTTTAATTTCATGTTTCATGTATTTTGAGTTTTTTATGACTGTTGGCAGATTAATCTCCCTCCTGGGATAAGTAAAGTTCTATCGTATCGATATGGATTGTGTGCAGGTACATTGTGGGCTGAAGGGCCTGTTACTGTGCTGTACGTTTCTATGCTCCAAAGCTTCATGTTATAAATGGGAAAGTGCTTCAGTGCGCCCGGAGACTTTAAAGGGATATATTTTTGGCTGCAAGCAGCATGGTACCAGCGAGGCGCAGTAAATCAGTATCCTGTAACCAAAATGAAAGTCACTTTGACCCAGCAGTTGCTACTTGGTGCAGAGGACACCCGGTGGGAGAGGTAGATGCTGTGGAGTCGACCCCCTCCCCGAGGCATTCCGGTGCCTGGACACATCCATCACGCGTACTCAACTGGGGGGCCTGCTGAGTGTGCAGTCACCGAACCGAGATCAAGTCCAACGTTCTGCTTGTGATACAAAGCCACTCTGATGACTTTTACATGACACTTGCAGGCAAACTTTTCTTTTCATTCAACTCGAGAACCAGAGGACGTTGGCTTAAGGTGAGGGGTGACAGATTTAATAGGGAGCTGAGTTGAGTTTAGTTTAAAGATACAGCGCGGAAACAGGTCCTTCGGCCCACCGAGTCCGCGCCGACCAGCGATCCCCGCACACTAGCACTATCCCGCACACTAGGGACAACTTTACTATTTGTTACCGAAGCCAATTAACCTACAACCTGTACGTCTTTGGAATGTGGGAGGAAACCGGAGCACCCAGAGATAACCCACGTGGTCAAGGGGAGAAAGTACAAACTCCATACAGACAGCACCCGTAGTCAGGATTGAACCTGGGTCTCTACGCTGGAAGGCAAATTTCATAGGTGCTGGTGGGTGTATGGAACGAGCTGCCTCAGGAGGTAGTTCAGGCAGGTACTATCACAACATTTAGGCAGGTGCATGGATAGGATAGGTTGAGGGGGATATGGGCCAAATGCAGGCAGGTGAGACTAGGGGGGACGGGACATGTTGGTCCGTGTGGGAAAGTTGGGCCGAAGGGCCTGTTTCCATGCTGTACGATTGTAACCCACAGCTAGAAGGGAATGATTTCTTGTTGCAAGCCGGCTCGTACTGTCACCACCTCACAGTGTACAGTGAACATCCTTCCCGCTGGGTTCTCACACTGGCCATGAAGACGAATAAATTACAACCGCAACCATCAATCAAATTTGTCAAGGTGGAACTACTGAACTAAAAATAAATTAGAGGCAGAAGGGCCTTCTGATCGCTTGGCAACTGTTCCTGCGGGTGAAAAGTAACACAGAGACGTCTCAACACCAAGAACAAAATGCTGGGGCTGACATATGAATCTTGGCATGTGGTGGAAAGGTCCATTAAAAAATTATATTCAGGCTTGAGTGACATCTTCCATGAGCCTCTACAACCCCAAGGAAAACACAATCCACGATAACGCAGGCCATGGTTATGTTGCCATGGACATGGAATCAAATGCAAACAGAATCACATGGATTTTATATTAGGTTCCATAACCTGCTGTAAAAGTGGCAACATTTATGGAGTGAAGGAAATACTCTAAATGTGGCCTCACCAACATCTTACACAAAGGACCTGTTTATGGGAGAGGTCTGTTGGCTTCAAGGTGCCAATGAAGGAGAATTTACAACTTCCAACAGTACAGTCTGCAGATTATGGTGATTGAGAGTGTATGAAGTTTCCCACAAGACCCATCTCCTTTTGTTGCAAAAACTAAAACCAACGAGCCCTTTAATTTCACTGAAGCATCTGCCTTGCATAAATGAATTTGTTTCTTTTGATTTACAGCTGCGAATTCTCTTTAATAATGGGGTGCAGAAGTCTTCAGTTTAAGCACAGGTAGGTACAAGGGAGTCTGGAAACTCTAACAATATCTTGCATACACTGGCAGCAGCAAATATTGCTTTTGACACAGAACACAGGTTCTGTGGGCGGACACGGTGGCGCAGCGGTAGAGTTGCTGCCTTACAGCGCTGGAGTCCCGGGTTCGATCCCGACTACGGGTGCTGTTTGTACGGAGTTTGTACGTCCCCCCCCCCCCCCCCCCCCCCATGACCGCGTGGTTTTCGCCGAAATCTTCGGTTTCCTCCCACACTCCAAAGGCGTACAGATATGTAGGTTAATTGGCTTGGTGTGTGTAAAGTGGCCCTAGGATAGTGTAGAATAATGTGCGGGGATTGCTGGCCGATGCGGACTTGGTGGGATGAATGGCCTGTTTCCGCGCTGTATCTCTAAATTAAATAAGATTACTTTCACATAATGGCCGATTGATAGTCGATGTGGACTCAGTGGGCCGAAGGGCCTGTTTCCAATCTGTAACTTTAAACTCAACTCTTTCCTTGAAGCAGAACTTTTTATCACTTCAGCGATCAAACAATGAATGTACCACTAGATTTATTACTTCAACTGCTTCTACTTACTGCTCAGGTTTCTCAATCCGCAGGACTCCCTTGGTACAAGCAGCGTGACCTCAGTTTAGTTTATTGACACGTGTACCGATGTACAGTGAAAAGCTTTTGTTGCATGCTAACCAGTCAGCAGAAAGACAGTACATGATAACAATTAAGCCGTCCACTATGTAGATACACAATACAGGAAGTAACGTTCAGTGCAAGATAAAGACTAAAGTTTGATCAACGATAGTCCGAGGGTCTCCAATGAGGAAGCTAGTAGCTCAGGACCACTGTCTCTAATTGTTGATAGGATAGGATAGGAAGAAACGTTCCCTGGATCTGAGGGTGTGTGTGAGGATATAACTGGTGAACGGGTGATCGTTGGTCGAAGTGAACTCCATGGGCCCCATCTCTAAAACTAAAGAAACTAAACAATTCCTGCCACAACGCTGTGCTCTGAACATTGGTGATGACATTGGACCCAGTGAGGTCTCACCTGACAACTCACCTGCATCTTATCAGCACAGTGACGCAGCCGGTAGAGCTGCTACCTAACAGCGCCAGGGAACCAAGGTTCGATCCCAACCTCGGATGCTGTGCGTGTAGAGTCTGTGCGTTTTCACACTTCTATGCTTCTTGCCTCATGGGAGAGGGGAGAAGAGGGGGTGACCGAGGGAAATCACTGCCCGATGGATTTTCGGAGCATAATGCTGTTGTCCCTTATGTAAGGTGGTGCTTCACATCCGATAATTTTTCTTCAGCATGGCACATTGGATATCTCTGGTATTCTCCTGAGCAGTTTGCTTGACGAGCATCCCAAATGTTCACTCCCGCAGTGGCATCAAAGTGGCATGGGGGTTAGGAGGGAGAGATAGATCAGCCATGATTTAATGGTGTAGTAGACTCGATGAGCTGAATGGCCGAATTCGTCTCCTATTCCTTGTGACCTTATGACCAGAATGCGCCATAGTTACTCACCCAGACTAATCCCGCCATCTAAATTCTCCAACCTGGAAGATGCACAGAAACACCTCTACCTGTAGGTTCCCTTCTAAACTGCTTCCAATGTGTGACGGGTATCCGATGGCTCTGGGCCTATACTCGCTGGAGTTTAGAAGGAATCTCCTTTTCAAGAGAGAGTTAGAATTAGCTCTTCGGGCTAAGGGAATCAAGGGATATGGGGAGAAAGCAGGAACGGGGTACTGATCAGCCATGATCATATTGAATGGCGATGCTGGCTCGAAGGGCCGAATGGCCTACACTTGAACCTATTTGCTATGTTTCTTTGAATCATACCAAATAATGAACGGCCTAGGTCGAATGGATGGGAAGAGGATGTTTCCAGTAATGGGAAATTCTAGGACCAGAGAGCACAGCTTCAGAATAAAAGGACGTATCTTTAGAATAGAAATGAGGAGGAATTTATTTCGCGAGAAGGCTGTGGAGGCCACGTCATATTTGTAAAGAGGTGCGAACTGGCTGGGCCGAAGGGCCTGTTTCCGTGCTGCATCTCTACACTAAACAAAACTAAACATTGTTTTGGCCTTTATAATGTGAGATATACGTCTCTGTCAATCCCTTTCAGCCTAACTTGTTCATAAGAACTTTTAAATCCAAGGATTTAAATCCATGAGATTAAAAGCAAATTTCAAAATATTCAGATAAAGCGAAATCATAATAAAGCTAAAAGAAAGAACTTTAACCAATTAATTAATCTTCAAAAAAATCCTTGTTCCTGTTCATCGCAACACAACCTTAACATTATAACATTTACATCTTGAAGGTGATAACTCGATAAACTGCTGTTGAGTGATTAAAAATGTAAACACAATTAAGGATTATATAATTGGGAGTTCATTGTGGCTTTAATTGCACTGTAATGAGATGTCAGTGGAGGCAAAATACTGCAGATGCTGGAGTCATGAGAAAATATCAAAGGATTGGGCCAACTCAGTGGGCCAGGCAGCATTTGCGGAGGGAAATGACAGCGACGTTTCAGGTTAGGTCCCAACCCACCACGTTCTTCCAGCCTCTATGTCTGAAGAAGGGTCCTGCCCGAAACGTCACCGCTCCATTCCCCCAATAGATGTTGTCTGAGCTGCCCTGTCCTCCAGTCTTCTGTAGTTTTCGCTCAATACTTTCTGAATAGTGCATAGTCTTTGAGAGCAAAGGGGGAAAGAGAGCTGGGGATAGAGAAGGGGAATGGGGTGATAAAGAGAGCCATGACAGGAGAAAGGAGAGAGACAGAAGGAAAGAGAGACAGAAAGAGAGAGAGAGGGAGAGAGCGGCAGGGAGGGAGGGAGGGGGGGAGAGGGAGAGAGATAGAGGGAGAGGAAGAGAGGAAAGAAGAGAGAACAGGAATGGGGAGATACAGAACGACAGATCTAGAGCTGTGAAAGAGGAAGAAGGAGCTGAGGTATAATTGAGGTGTGGGAGGGGCAGGAGAGGGAGCATGTTGTGTTGCATCCCACCCTCCCTCACCTCCCCTCTCCCTCCTCTTTCCCGACTCTCTCTCAGATGCTTCTGTTCCCTGGGGGCGAGGCCTGGACCTTGTTGGGTGAGAGTTGGTATGTTCAGGCAGTAAAGGGCCCGTCCTACCAGCATGCGACTGCATGCGGCTAGCGCGACTTAACGTGGTCGCTTGAGCCGTACGGCCTTGCGGGGCCGGTCCCACTTCAATCGCCGGAGCCGTATGGAGTTGGGGCTGGTCCCTACATCGCGCAGGGCTCCGAAAAACTGACACTGTCCAAAAATTCCGCGCGGCAACGGCCTGTCGGCCCGCAGCCACATTGAGGCCGTACGCAGCGCCTCGACGGGTGTACGCAGCGTCTTGACGGGTGTACGCAGCGTCTTGATGGCGTACGCCTAGCGCGTGGCGGTGCGTGATGACGTCACCGCCCGGCGTGCTATTGCGCGATGACGTAACCGCCCGATGCCGTGGGACGTCCAAATTCCTGCCTCCTGCCCAGCTGATTGATGAGTATGATGTCGGGACCAGCCCCGCACAACTCCAGACGGCTCCGCGATTGGAAGTGGGACCGGCCCAGTGAGGCCGTACGCCTCAAGCCACCACGTTTGGTCGCGCTAAATGCATGCAGTCGCATGCTGGTGGGACAGGCCCTTAAGAGTCTGGGCTAAACAGCCAGAGCCATTCCCAGTCATTCATACCTTCCACAGTTATACTGTAAAGCTAAAAGAAAAGAAAAACCATGAGAAAAACAAACTGTTCCTGTGCATTCAGAGTAATTTACACTCCAGTTATTTTTGGTATTCAGAACTGCCATCTGCATCACCATTTATCATACTTGACGATGTTGGATTACTAGTTTTCAGCCGTACCATCTGCCTGTAATATTGCATTGTTACTGCTCATGTTAAAGGCCCTCCGCACAAACTCTTTGCAGCTCTGCATTCTTCCTGGTCATTACTGACATTAATGTGGAAATGCTTGTGTAAGCACATTTTTGTGGTCCATGGTGGGTTTGCCTTTGGTTACAGCAGCAGAGAACATGCCGCGTCAGACAGATGTTGGGAACTAGGAAGGAGGCGGGTAGCTGGATGTAAAGAAATCCCAGAAGAGATTTGTGGATTATAAACCGAAAATGTGAAAGAAAGCACCGAGTTCAACAAGACATGGTGACTCACTGTTTGCCTCCCACGTCTTGTCTACCACGTACTTACTATGTTCGGGATTTCTTCCCGCCCTCCCCGCCCCTCCCCCCCGTAACAGTGGCGCAGCGGTAGAGTTGCTGCCTTACAGCACCAGAGACCCAGGTTCGATCCTGACTACGGATGCTGCCTGCACCCAGTTTGTACGATCTCCCCGTGACCTGCATGGGTTTCTCCCAGATGCTCCAGTTTCCTCCCACATCCCAAAGACGTGCAGGTTATTTTAGGTTAACTGGCCTCTGTAAGATTGCCCCTCGTGTGGAAGGAGTGGATGGGAATGTGGGATAACATAGACATGGTGTGAATGGATAATCGATGGTTAGCGTGGGCAAGGGGTGGGGGCTGAATGGCCTGTTTCCATGCTATATCTCGCAAAAATAAACCACAGCTTTTGAATCAGTGGCACTGGACTGAATATGTAGTGAGAAAATAATAATAAATCTTAAAGCTGAACATGATCAGCTCTAAATAAAAAATTAATGCTGCTTTGAGTTGTGTTTGTGTACTGGGCAGCACAGTGGCACAGCTGGTAGAGCTGCTACCTCACAGCGCCAGAGACCCTGGTTCGATCCCGACCTCAGGTGCTGTCTGTGTGGAGTTTGCATGTTCTCCTCCACAGTGGCATCACTCGAGGGCAGGATCTGACGCAGCGAGGCAGCAGTACTACCCACGTCTCGGAACTACATGAAACTTTGCACAGATTTAGATGAAATATAATTGAGAAGGAAGTCATAACTCGTCAGTGCCAAAAGTTGCACATTAATTAATTAAACTAATTAGAAAATGAGATCGGAAAAGTAAGCACCATCTAGTGTCCAATACCTATATCACACCAAGGGGAACCTATTTCCATGTTGTAGTCTATTTAAACTATATATTATTATACCATCTCTCTCTCTCTCTCTCTCTCTCTCTCTCTCTCTCTCTCTCTCTCTCTCTCTCTCTCTCTCTCTATATATATATATATATATATATATATATATATATACATACATACATATATACACATACATATATGACGTGAATATGACTGTAATCATATATAATTATGTATAATATATTATATTAAATTAATATAATGAATATATTTGTGTGTGTTTTTTGAATGAGACTGCTGCAGAGGTCCTCTTGAACCAGCCTAATTAATGGGTGTAGGTTCCCCCATTCACTGAACCCCACTGACTGCCAGTGTGCAAAGTGGGGGTCACGGCCATAGAGGAACTGGGGCAGTGGCAGGCTGGGGGAAGGCTAAGGCAGGAAAATGCCTAACCCAATACTAACCCTAACTCGCCCCCCTCCCAGAGCTGCCCACGGCTGGAGCTGGAGCCGCTTTGGGACCGGCTGCAGGCTCCGTACGTGCTGCCCCGCAGCGCGTCCACCTTGGCCAGCCATGCCGTTCTGGTGTTGATGATGGTGGGGAGCAGCACTGCCCTGCACGCTGCCCGGACCACCTTCAGCACCCCCATAGCGCCGGCTCCGTCAGACCGCCCGCACGCTTGCTGCAACACTGGCCGGCCGACAGCCTGACCAACCCCTTGCAGCGCTCACTGGTGGCCCGGCCCAACCCCCACCTCCTGGCGGCCCAACGCTCACCACCGACCAGCGGCCAGGCCAACCGACAGACAGACAGACAGACAGACAGACAGACAGACAGACAGACAGACAGACAGACAGACAGACAGACAGACAGACAGAGACTGACAGACTGACCCTAATCCAAACCCTAGCTCTACATTTGTTAGTTATCATTTTTATTTACCAGTACACATTATAACATTATAAAAATAAATCAAGACAAAAACAAAATGATCAGCAAGGTTAGCGTTACCTTTACTCCTTGGAAACCTTGCTATTGCTATTGATGTAATGAGGTGGCAGCCATGATCCCAGAGTCCTCGCTGCCTAGCGACCATAAAACAAAGCGCAGGTTTGGCCAATTTGCATCCGACCTCAATGTCAAACGTGAATTGATTGGGCAATTACTACTCCGAAAATTTGAGGTTTTTCTCATATTTCTTAAAACATGTGCAGGTTTTGTTCTTGATGAGTTTCAGGTATGATTTATATAATATTTTTACACAATATGTTAGTTCTGCTAGTTGGGTCACGAAATAGGTTGTTCTGCGAGTTAGGTCACGAAACAAAACGAAAAAGCTCCTCGGCCCACAGCCTACGGGAAAATGTCATCGAAGAAAGATGCAATGCATCCGTTAAGACAATGGACGTCTTTATGTAAATCCATTATTAACCCAGAACAAATAACTCCTCAAAACAACAACAAGCTTCTTCTCCTCATTGTCACTAGATTGTGCAGTACAGTTTGCCTGGTGGAGTCTGTGTTCCTGGTTATACAGCGCATTCCTGAAGGAATTCTGTGCCAAATCCTCGGTTGACCAGAGAGAGATTCAGGTTTCATTAAGCTTTCACACTCAAAACATTCCACACACATTGCTCATTCTACAAAAAAATGATGTTGGTGTTCAGAATCGCAGCATGGCAGGGCAGGGGAAGAGTTCATTCAGTGCATAGTTTCTGTGCCTGAAGGGCTGAGCAAATGTGGGGAGGGAACCGGAGAACCCCCCACGCGGTCACAGGGAGAACGTGCAAACTCCACACGGCCAGTACCCGAGGTCGAGTCAGGATCGAACCTGGGTCCCTGGCACTGTGAAGCAGCAGCTCCAACAGCTGCACAACCCCAAGAATAAAGATCATGAAAAGCACTAAGGAAACTCTAACCAGTGTTTCTTCTTTCGCTTGGTATTTATAGAAATCCACTATTTATACAGCCCAGTTCCAAATACAGAAATCAAACAAAACAAACTCTTTGCAGTTTGGCTCTCGCTGTTCTGTCAGGGGCATCCATTTCCTGACATGGAATCAACATGGTCAACTGTCTGATCAAGCACAAAACTTGAGTAACCTTCCAGCACCACCAGGATTTCACTCCGTCCCCATTTG
This sequence comes from Amblyraja radiata, assembly GCF_010909765.2. Taxonomy (NCBI): domain Eukaryota; kingdom Metazoa; phylum Chordata; class Chondrichthyes; order Rajiformes; family Rajidae; genus Amblyraja; species Amblyraja radiata. Next base: position 40,361,671 of record NC_045972.1, on the reverse strand, counting down.
AGCAGTACAGCTGGGTTGCCCAAACCTGATGTTCATAATTTCATAAGTCCAAGGAGCAGAATTACGCCATTCGGCCCATCTACCATTCAATCATGGCTGATTTATCATTCCCTTTCAACCCCATTTTCCCTGCCTTCTCCCCATAACCCATGACACCCGGACTAATCAGGAATCTGTCAATCTGCACCTTAAAAATATCCGTCGACTTGGCCTGTCTGGCAATGAATTCCACAGATTCACCACCCTCTGACGAAATAAATTCCTCCTCATCTCTTTTCTAAAGGCACGTTCTTTGATTCTGAGGCTATGCCCTCTGGTCCTAGACTCTCCCACCAGTAGAAACATCCTCTCCTCGTCCACTCTATCCAGGCCTGACACAATCTGGAATAGTTCACTTTTATGTAAACCTGTATTGATCACTTGACCACCTCTGCCACAGAACCCCCTGCTTCCAAAACACATCCATCATCATGGAGATCAAACCAGGACCATTCTCATTGTGTGCAAGGATTTTCTCTATGGGCTGCTTCATCGGGTCAAGATTCATATAAATGAAGTGTCTTTCTCAATAGCACAGAGCGTGTTGTACAGGCACAGAGAATGGTTTGTTTAATGCAATGCAGCAGCTGGTGCAATCAGTCGACAGCTCCGCTCACGTGATCCCAGCATTTGTGTCGCTGGATGATTCATGCTCAGACAGGTTGGGAAGTGACTTGTTTTCCTTATCTTTCTGCCGCTGACTGCTTACTGAAGCTTACACGGAGGCTGCAGGGCAATGAGGCAGTCAGTGCCATGCTCAGGGGCACCGACGTGAATAGTACCACACTCACGTAGATAGAACCACACTCAGGTAGATAGAACCACACTCAGGTAGATAGAACCACACTCAGGTAGATAGAACCACACTCAGGTAGATAGACCCACACTCAGGTAGAGAGGACCACACAGGTAGATACTAGCACCCTCAGGCAGCTGGTGCCACAGTCAGGGGACACCAAGATAGAGTGTACCATATTCAGGGGCACTGAGGCAGAGAGTGCCACCTCCTGACTAAGGGTGCTGTCTGTATGGAGTTTGCACGTTCTCCCTGTAACCATGTGGGTGCTCTCCGGTTTCCTCCCACACTCCAGAGACGTACAGGTTTGTAGGGAGACTGGCTTTGTTAAGTTGTAAAAATTGTCCCCAGTGTAGGAAAGTGTTATGTGCGGGGTGATCACTGGCGTAGACTCGATGGGCCGAAGGGCCTGTTACCGCGCTGTATCTCTAAAGTCTAAAGTATACTCACTCCCTCCCAGTGACTGTGCTGAGCAGTGATAATTTCCGGGAGAGTTCAGCCTCCCTGCATTGTAACGTCTTATCTTTACCCAATCTCTACAGTGCGATGCCATCCCAATGTATTCAGCTGTCTCTGAGTGGATATGGTTCAGCTGTGGTCTGTGTAGGAGAAGCGCGGAACACTCCCATTAGTATAGGGCTGAACACAAAACACAAAGCATTCCTCCATTACAACATTCTTAAATTAACCCTATAACATTACATTTCTCCAGCTTGATATGAATGAATGAATAAGTTTATTGGCCAAGTATATTCACATACAAGGAATTTGCCTTGATGCTCTGCCCGCAAGAGACAACATGACATACAGTGACAGTTTGGAATGACACATTAAACATTAATAATAAAACATTGTCGATTAAACATGTGAATTAAATAAAATACTTTTAGTTGAGTTGAGTTTAGTTTAGTTTAGAGATACAACGTGGAAACAGGCGCTTCGACTCACCAGAGTCCGCGCCGACCAGTGATCCCCGCACACTGACACTACCCTACACACACTAGGGACAATTTACAATCTTTACTGAAGCCAATTAATCTACAAACCCGTATGTCTTTGGAGTGTGGGAGGAAACAAGAGATCCCGGAGAAAACCTACCTGGTCATAGGGAGAACGTACAGACAGCACTCGCAATTAGGATCGGACCCGGGTCTCTGACACTGTAAGGCAGCAACTCTACCGCTGCGCCACCGTTCGCCCTGTTTACTTTACCATTAAGCTTTCCACAGCTCAGTACCATCTGTCCGATTTGGAAATTTAAAAGAAATTTGGACAGGGATAGGAAAGGTTAAGATGGATATGGGCCAAACACGGGCAGGTTTGTGGTGTAGATGGGGCATCCTGGATAGCATGGGCAACTTGGGCCGAATGGCCTGTTTCCACGCTGTGTGACTCTATCACTTGGCCAAAATCAAGGGCCTTCCTTTTCGAGAAGCTATAACCATTAAACCAACCTCACATTCCAGTTCATAAGTTCTAGGAGCAGAATTAGGCCATTTGACCCATCGAGTCTACTCCGCCATTCAATTATGTGCTGATACATCTTTCCCTCTCAACCACATTTGCCTGCTTTCTCCCCATAACCCCTGACACCCTTACTAATCTCTGAATCTGTTCATCTCCGCCTTAAAAATATCCATCGACTTGGCCTCCACTGCCGTCTGTGGCAATAAATTCCACAGATTCACCACTCTCTGGCTAAAGAAATTCCTTCTCATCTCCTTTCTAAAGGGACATCCTTTTATCTGAGGCTGTGGCCTCTAGTCCTAGACTCTCCCACTGGTGGAAACATCCTCTCCACTTTATCCCCCCCCCCCGTTCATTGCCAGTTGCGGCCTTGGTTAACCTGACGTTACCCATCTCTGTCATCTGTGCCTTGCTGACCAAGCTCCATCTGCACTAAGTGAACCACTTACTTGCCTCTCCACCTGGTACCTGCTACTGCGACAAGCGTATCCCACAGCCGCCCGAAGTGCTTCCTGCCACACACCATCGCCTTCTTGAAGGCACAATGATGAAAGCGCGCCGCCCAAAACTGGAGATGAATTGTACCAAAGGAAGATGAATAAAAGATTAATTACAACAGCGATTATGGAGAGCGGGAGAGTGGGGCTTCCTGAACTCACGGTCACTGCTCCGCATCAAGGGTTCTAGCCAGAGAGCAGATAGATCTCTGAACTTTCACATTCAGGGTTAATAGGCAGTTAATCCCACACAGCCAGCTACCGGTTATCACCATCTGTGGAAGAAAGTCTGAAGACGCACTATGATATAGCCCACTGATGAAGTGACTCGTAACCCTGCCGATTAACACCGACAATGACTTTATTATTAGAGCTGTTCATTGATGTAAGACTTTGCCCCTTCAAAACAATGTAGTCCACGTGGCCCCGTGGAGTGACACAGTGAGAGGTGGAGGGGCCAAGCTATCCACACAGATGATCTGCACAAGTACTTTTTGGGGTTATTTTAGTTCAGTTTCGTTTAGAGATACAGCGCGGAAACTGGCGCTTCGGCCCACCGAGTCCGCGCCGACCAGCGATCCCCGTACACCAGCTCTCTACTCCACACTAGGTCCAATTTACATTTTACCGAAGCCAATTAATTTACAAACCTCTACGCCCTTGGAATGTGGAGGGAAACCGGAGCACCCGGAGAAATCTCACGCTGTCTCGGGGAGAACGTACAAACCCACGTACAGACAGCACCCGTAGTCAGGATCGAACCCGGGTCTCCGGCGCTGTAAGACAGCAACTCTACTGCTGTGCCAGGTGGAGGTTTTTTTACACACCGGCCTCACGCGCTTTCTGAATTCAGAGCTCCTGTAGTGATGTCTTCGTACGTTAAACAGGCGGCCTTGAGTGGGAGGGGACAATTGGGCAGCACGGTGGCGCAGCGGTAGAGCTGCTGCCTCACAGTGCCAGAGACCCAGGTTCGATCCTGACTACGGGTGCTGTCTGTACGTGGGTTTGTACGTTCTCCCCGAGACAGCGTGAGATTTCTCCGGGTGCTCCGGTTTCCCTCCACATTCCAAGGGTGTACAGGTTTGTAAATTAATTGGCTTCGGTAAAATGTAAATTGGACCTAGTGTGGAGTAGAGAGCTGGTGTACGGGGATCGCTGGTCGGCGCGGACTCTGTGCAAGTTTGCAGGCTAATTGGCTTCTGTAAAATACACTTCGGTAAAGTGCAGAATGCCGAAAGTGGGTCAACATAGATAACTCATGGCTGATCTGTCTTTCCCTCTCAACCCCATTCTCCGGCCTTCTCCCCATAACCACTGACACCTGTACCAATCACAAGTCTATCAATCACCACGTTAAAAACATCCATTGACGGCCTCCACAGCCTTCTGTGGCAATGAATTCCACAGATTCACCACCCTCTGACTAAAGAAATTCCTCCTCATCTCCTTCCTAATGGTACATCCTTTTATTCTGAAGCTATGGCCTGTGGTTCTAGACTCTCCCACTAGTGGAAACATCCTCTCTGCATCTATTCTATCCAGGCCTTTCACTATTTGGTAAGTTTCAATGAGGTCCCATCTGATCCTTCTAAACTCCAGCGAGCACAGGCCCAGCGCCGTCAAACGCTCATCATATGCAAACCCAATCGTCCAACTTATTAAAAACATAAAACAACAAAAGACCCTCAATCATTGCACTGCATTTATTTCTCTGCACCAACTCATATTGATTAACCTGAATGAGTAACACCGATTCACTGGAATGATAGAGTTAGTTTATGGCAGCAAGGCTTGTGCTCCAATGAGTGGAGAAGGTAAACAGATAGACAGTCTTCCAGCCTGAAGGAGGGTCCTGACTCGAATTGTCACCATCTTTTTCTCCAGGGATGCTGCCTGACACGCTGAGTTACTCCAGCACTTTGTGTCTATCTTCAGCTTAAACCAACATCTGCAGTTCCGCTCTACACACATTGAGTAAAGAAGATTGAGGGATGATTGAATTCAAATGTTTTAAGGCGATCAATGGGATTATTAAAAGACAATTTATTCATTCAGTTTGGGAATCCTAAAGTGGATTGGTGTAGGGACGGAGATAGGCTTAAAATCAGAGCAACCTGGTTCAAGGTTGATGTTGAAAAGCATACCACGGAAACAGGACCTTCGGCCCAACTTGGCCATGCTAACCTAACCAACGTACCCCATCTACGGTAGAGCCACCCGCCCTTATTTGGCCCACATCCCTCTAAACCTTTCTTATCCATGTCCAAATGTATTTTACATGTTATTATAGTACCTGCCTCTACAACCTCATCTGGCAGCTCATTCCATAAACTCACCACCCTCTGTGTGAAAAATCTTCTCCTCAGATCTTTATTAAATCTTTTCCCTCTCACCTCATACCCATATCTTCTAGTTTTGATTTCTCCTGCTCTGGGTAAAAGACAGTACATTCACCCTATCAAATCCCCTCATGATTTTATACACCTCTTATTCAAAAAATAAAACAACATTCTTGCTATTGAGGGAGTGCAGCGTAGGTTCACAAGGTTAATTCCCAGGATGGCGGGACTGTCATATGTTGATAGATTGGAGCGGCTGGGCTTGTATACTCTGGAATTTAGAAGGATGAGGAGGGATCTTATTGAAACAAATAAGATTGTTAAGGGTTTGGACACGTTAGAGGCAGGAAATATGTTCCCAATGTTGGGGGAGTCCAGAACCAGGGGCCATAGTTTAAGAATAAGCGGTAAGCCATTTAGAACAGAGATGAGGAAAAACTTTTTCACACAGAGAGTTGTGAGTGTGTGGAATTCTCTGCCTCAGAGGGTGGTGGAGGCTGATTCACTGGATGCTTTCAAGAGAGAGTTAGATAGAGCTGTTAGGGACAGCAGAGTTAAGGGATATGGAGAGAAGGCAGGAACGGGGTACTGATTGTGGATGATCAGCCATGATCTCTTTAAATGGCGGTGCTGGCTCGAAGGGCCGAATGGCCTACTCCTGCACCTATTGTCTATTAGATCACCCCTCAGCCACCTGCACTCCAAGCAATAAGGTCCTAGCCTGCTCAAACTATAGCTCAGATCCATGAGTCTTGGTAACATCCTCGTAAATCCTCTCTGCACTCTTTCCAGCTTAACAACATCCTTCCTATGACAGGGTGGCCAAAACTAAACACACAATATTCTAAATGAGGCCTTACCAATGTCCTGCCAACTTCTCTACTCAATACCCTGACTGGTGAAGGCCAATGTACCAAAAGCCTTCTTGACCACCCGATCTACCTGTGACGTCACGTTCTGGGATCTATATACCCGCACTCCTGGAGCCCTCTGCTCTACAACACAGGACCCTTGTCATGCACCGTGAAGGACCTGTCCTGCTTTGGACAAAGTGCAACACCTCGCTCTTATCTGCATTAATCTTCATTAGCCATTCCTCAGCCCATGTGCCCATTTGATCAAGATCTAGTGATGATTTTTGAGAACCATCTTCACTATTTACCATACCACCCACTTCAGTGTCATCCGCAAACTTACTAATTATACCTTGTACATTCTCATCTAATTAGAATCATAGAGTCATACAGAGTGGAAACAGGTCCTTCCTATTAAATCTTTGCCCCTTCACCTTAAACCTATGTCCTTTGGTCCTCGATTCACCTACTCTGGGCAAGAGACTGTGTGCATCAACCCGATCTATTCCTCTCATGATTTTATACACCTCTATAAGATCGCCCCTCATCCTCCTGCGCTCCAGGGAATAGAGTCCCAAATCGTTGATATAAACCACAGAGCAATGGGCCCAGGGCTGAACCCTGAGGCACAACGCTCGTCACAGGCCTCCAGTCCAAAAATCAACCATCCACCATCACCCTCTGCTTCCTTCCATGTAACCAATTCTCCATCCTGTCTCTCCCTGGATCCCATGCAAAGGGCGGTCAGGGTGGCGCAGCGGCAGAGTTGCTGCCTTACAGCGAATGCAGCGCCGTCGACCTGGGTTCGATCCCGACTACAGGTGCAGTCTGTACGGAGTTTGTACGTTCTCCCTGTGACCTGCGTGGTTTTTCTCCGAGATCTTCGGTTTCCTCCCACACTCCAAAGACGTACAGGTTTGTAGGTTAATTGGCTTGGAAAAAATGTGAAAATTGTCCCTAGTGGGTGTCGGATAGTGTTAATGTGCGTGGATCGCTGGTCGGCGCGGACCCGGAGCTCTTTCACCTGCCATCCACAATAAATTCTGTCGTTAGGTCAACTGAAAATTTCACGACTGAATATAATAGATTTTTATTACAAGAGGAATGCAATAAAAGGCAGAAATTTGCAGTCCCAGCAGCGATCTAAACATAGATTCGGCACAAAGGACTGAATAGCCTACATCTGTTCCTGTGTCCTTTACAAGGACATTCATATTTAAAGATCATTCAAAAATAACCAAGAAGGGAGATTAATTCTTGCAAGCCTACTTCTTTCAGTGTTAAAACACATGAATTTAATTGGGACAATATTACAGGGACACAGAATTAACGTCATCATTGCTCCCTGTACATTTCAATGATAATCAGTGTGTTCAGAGGTTGGAAATCCATCACATTGGTGCAGGGGCAGCACAGTGGGCGCAGTGGTAGAGTTGTTGCCTTACAGCGCCAGAGATCCGGGCTGGATCCCGACTAAGGATGCTGCCTGTGTGGAGTTTGCACGTTTTCTCCAGTTGCTCCGGTTTCCACCCAAACTCCAAAGACGTACAGGTTTGTAGGTTCATTGGCTTGGATAAAATTGTAAATTGCCCCAAGTTTGTGGGATAGTGCCAATGAACGGGGTGCTCGCTGGTCAGGAGGCCGTACCTCAGAAGCCTAAAGTCACCAGGACGGAGGTAAACAAATGCAATATTTCCATTTTGAAAATCGAGCTTGGAACTTATCGATTTAAGTCAGAAAAAAAACCTGACAGCTTCCTCTGGAGGCACCGCGGGGAATTGATGGCTCCAAAGTACGAGTAAAGAGGAGATGATTTGATGGTAATTCTGTCAAAGCAGTAAAGTGGGTAGGTTCCTGTTACAGTGCGTCTATCACACCTAGTTACAGCATGCCTGGCCCTAAACACACAAGGCAGTGCTAGATCAATCAGAATCAAACTTCCAGCGCAGACACCACCATTAGATGACAAGAGGAGCTAACGAGATTTGTAAATGTGGGGGGGAGGGGCTTTTCCACTTTGACATGACAAGTCAATGAAAAGTGTTCCAGTTATTACTAATGTTCCTGCCATCCCATCACTGGTTGTTTCTTTATATTTTTAAAAAAAACATTTCTAACGTCAGCTCCGGGTAGCAATTGAAAACACAGTTGTTCAAAGCATATACGTTACTCAGCCTTCATATCCTGGAAAACTGACAGTGAGGGCCTCCAGCTGCTCAGCCTCCCCATACTACACAGAAACACCTGCACATTCTAGTTAGAGGAATTAGACCCATGCGATGCAATTCAGCTGCATCGATCGTGTGTGAAGAGCGTTTTGTCACAATCTTCAGTTTAGTTTGGTTCGGAGATACAGTGTGGAGCCAGGCCCTTCGGCCCACCGAGTCCATGCCGACCAGCGATCACTGAGAAAATTACCTTATGCAAATTGCCCCTTAGTATGTAGGATGCTGAAGAGTGATAACTTAGAACTAGTGCACAGGTGATCGATGGTCAGTGTGGACTCGGTGGACTGAAAGGCTTGTTCCCATGCTGTACTTCTAAACGAGGCTAAACTCAATGTGTAAAATTCCGGTAAAAATTCACCTGCAAAAAGTGTTTTAGATCCACTTGCTTCAGCCAATCTAAACAGAAAATGAAACATACTGACATTATTTTTCATCATCGAAAGGAAGGAATAAAATATTCACCTTTCATAGATTAGACGATAGATTTTAGAGATACAGCGTGGAAACTATCCTACACAATTTACGATTTACTGAGGCCAATTAAGCTACAAACCTGTACGTCTTTGGATTGCGGGAGGAAACTGGAGATCCCGGAGAAAACCCACACGGTCACAGGGAGAGCGTACAATCTCTGTTAGGCATGGTCTGTTGTATCTGGCTTCTAAACCCATGTACCATAAATAAAAAAGCACAAGAACTTACTGTACTTACCATCACAAGCAAAACAAACTTAGGGGTTCCGATAAACTTTCATCGCTATGAACATCCACAGATTAATCCCTAATTGCTTTAAAAGTTGATACCAAATACCTATAGGTATTTCGAACCTCATCTTTGGTGACCAGCCCTATGTGACGTCCTAATGCTGGATACTTTGAAAGCTTCGCACTGTACCTTGGTACATGTCTCAATAAAATAAACTAAACAGTGCCTTGTGTGTAGGAAGGAACTGCAGTTGCTGGTTCTATATCAAAGATAGATACAAAATGCTGCATTAACTCAGTAGGAGAGAAACAGTTAGACAGGTACACGGATAGGATCAGTTTGGAGGGATACGGACCAAATGCAGGCAGGTGGGACTAGTGTATGTGGGACATGTTGGCCGGTGTGGGCAAGTTGGGCTGAAGGGCCTGTTTCCACGATATATCACTCTATGACTCTCTGTGACTCCATGACAGGCATCATCTCTGAAGAGAAGGTCTGAAATCAAGAGTCAAGAATGTTTTATGGTCTCAACCCAAAATGTCTCCCATTCCTTCTCTCCAGTGATGCTACCTGTCCCACCGAGTTACTACACCATTTTGTGTCTATAAATAATACTTTAGCTTATTACTAATTTGAAGTCTGAAGAAGGGTCCTGACCCGAAACATCACCCAACCATGTTCTCCAGAGATGCTGCCAGTCCCACCGAATTACTCCAGCACGTTGTCTCTTTTTATAATTAATAATTTAATCTTGAAAAGGCCTTTTAACGTTGCATGAACGCCTCAGAAGCAAATGGACAGTAATCCCAAGTAAAAGATTGTCGATGTGGTGCTTGGTTTAAGGAGGGCTCTAAGCAGGAAAAAGACTTCCATTTATATAGAGGGTTTATAAGGAGCAAGGCTGATGACTCGAAACGTCACCAGAGATTACCTTCTCTCCAGAGATGCTGCCTGTCCCGCTGAGTTACTTCAGCATTTTGTGTCTATCTTTGGTTTAAACCATCCTTCCTACACACTTCCATTGATAAAATGCTTCTCTGAATGGGAATTATATCTTGAGCTGTTGCCGGAACCAGTTCCAGGGTGCTGCTGTTCACCAACTCTCTTCTCAAGCCCAGAACACCAGCAAATACAAACTCAAAGACAGCATGTCCTGTCCCACACCAATGTAAACAGGACAGAGGGATTGGAACCAGCTCTGCCATGATGTTGCCAGGTGCCACAGCTTACCTCCGGGTAGAAAAATACATCATCAGTCGACGTGTTGAACAGCACGCTGAAGCTCAATGCAGATGGCAGAATATGCAGGAAAGAAATGATCAACTCCCTTCCTCTTTAGATTTATTGTACATGGGTCTCTCACTGATTATCCGGCACCCTTGGTTCCAGAGCCTTTCTGGATTATCTGTTTTGCCCGACCAACAGAGGTCGCGGCCTCTGAGATGAGCCCAGCGGTTGGGGAACAGTCCACCTAGGGGCCGCGATACCGGCCCGCAAAGTCGGAGTTCCAGAGCCCCGGCCACAGGCGGCAACTTCGACCCGCCGATCGGCCGCAGAAGTCCCGATGAGGTCGAGATCGGCCACCTCACCCAGTCGGTGGTGAACCTGTATCATCACTTTAATCTCTGCAGTGGAGTTGGAAGCGCAGTGCCTGGCCCAGATCAGAGAAGGATAAGGATTCTATGTTGTTCAAGAAGGAACTACAGATGCTGGAAAATCGAAGGTACACAAAAATGCTGGAGAAACTCAGCGGGTGCAGCAGCATCCATGGAGCGAAGGAAATAGGCAACGTTTCGGGCCGAAACCCTTCTTCAGACTGATTCTTCAGGATTCTATGTTGATTAGTCACGGTTCATTCGACAGAGGAATGCCACCTCGTCTTACCCATAGACCATAATAGGTAGGAAGGACTTCTCTTTTACAAGATAAACTTAATTCAACACTCTCTTGGTGGTCTTGGTCCATGGCAAAATCCAAATCATCAAATCAATCACTTGTAGGTGTCAAGCAGACAAGACAGTGCGGCACACTAAACATCTCTGACAACGGCTAGATTGGCAGTATTTATAGATCCTTCCATGCGCCTGTACAATAGATGTAGCCACTGTTGGGATTGAAGGCCTTGGTGTACAATTGGATTTAACATGACATCCCTTGTACAAAGAATTTGTACACGGAATGCAAAAAAAAAACTCAATGTACTTAATTGACGTCTTAAACCAGTTAGGATGTGAATTGTGACAGGGATCAACTTGCACAAAAGGCCACGGAGAGGTCGTTGGAGAAGACTATTGTTAGTTAAAATGGACCCAGCATAATGCACAATACATCTCGTGAGACTCCTGCAAACACCATTCAAGATAATAAAACCCTGCAGGCTACCTAATAAACATTGTAAAACAGACGTAGTGTTTTATTACTACACCCCACCGGGTACTGTTTGTCTACAATGCCAACTCACCCACAACTAAGCAAGGAGAGTGCCTGGAGATGTTAAACATACCTGGACAAAGATGAGCGGCACAAGGAACTGCAGACTGCTGGTTTATGAAAAAAGACACAAAGCGCTGGAGTAACACAGCAGGTCAGGGAGCATCTCTGGAGAACACGGATAGGTGGACGTTTCGGGTCAGGACCGGTCTGTATTCGGGTCCCGTCGTGAAACGTTCCACTGAGTTGGGGATACAGAGGGCACGGACCATCTACACTGAGCTGCGGTGACTCGCTACATGGTCGATACTTCAAACACTTCCAACGTGTGCTGTGACGCAGAAAATAGCAATATTTTTTTAAATAGTGTTTCTGATAACATATAAACACCTGTAAACAACATCCACTCAGCTGCGAGCTTTCGTGAAGGTGATTTTGTTGATGAATAAGACAAGCATTCCATTTCACAGGACGCATTATATCGTCAATGTGATAAAAAGATCGAGAACATGGGTTTAAGGTTAAGGGGACGATATTTTATAGGAATCTGAGGTGTAACCTTTTCACACAAAGGGGGGGGGGGGGGGTGGTGTATGGAACGAGCTGTTGGAGGAGATTGTTGAGACATGGACTATTGCAACGTTTACAATACAAATAGAAAGGTGCATATTGGATAAGCCAGGTTTAGAGGGATAAGGGCCAAATGCAAACAGGTAAGACTAGTGTAGATAGTGCAGGACATGTTGGTCATTGTGGGCAAGGGGGCTGTTTCTACACGAGGGGTCTGTCTCCACGCTGTATGACTCTATGATTAGGTGATGAAGATCGTGAAGAATCTTTGTTTGTTACAATGACATAAAATTTGTTCGCTCAGATTCATCAATATCACTTGCTGATTGTGAAGCATCACTGCTCGTTAACAAGACCATTCATTAGTTGCTGTCACTGACAACAAGAGCAAGAGCTTTCCGGTGCAAAGTGTGCGGGAGACTGACAATTTGTTCAAAGATAAAATGGAAGGCAAAGGAAAGGTCATGAACTCTGCATTGTTAAGTCCCCATGGAGCCTGTCAGCCCACCACCAAAGAGCAGCCTTGTTAAACTGTGAACCTTTTGTCATCTCAGTCAGTCAATAAACAGGGGAGACGAGTAGGAAGGAAATGCAGATGCTGGTTGACACTGAAGAGAGACACGAAATGCTGGAGTAACTCAGTGGGACAGGAGGGATCTCTGGAAAGAAGGCCGAAAGCCCGTAGTCAGGATCGAACCCGGGTCTCTGGCGCTGTAAGGCCGTAACTCCACCGTAACGCTATGCCACCGTGCCGCCCGGATACTTGCACCATTTGCCGTATTGCCCTCGATGTTGTGCCTTTTGTTGTATTTACTGTAATCATACTGTTTACTCCGAGTTTAAGGTGAACACTAATTTCATTGTATCCTGGTGTATAAAACAAACTAATCTAATCTGCAAGGTACACAAAATTGCTGGGGAAACTCAGCGGGTGCAACAGCATCTATGGAGCGAAGGAAATAGGCGACGTTTCAGGCCGAAACCCTTCTTCAGACTAATCTAATCTGCAAATGGTACTCAAATTACAATGAATCAAATAACATTGAAGAAATGTTCTACAATATTGTGAGTTATTTTGACCTGAGCTAGTGGAGGTTTAGTTTAGAGATACAGCATGGAAACATGCCCTCTGGCCCACTGACTCTATGCAGACCTTCGATCACCCGTTTCCATGCTAGGGGCAATTGAGAGGCCAATTTACCTACAAACCCACACACCTTTAGGATGTGAGTGGAAAACGAAGCAGGCACAGGTACAGAAGCGGGCACGGTGGTGCAGCGGTAGAGATGGTGCCTTACACCACCAGAGACCCGGGTTCGATCCCGCCTAGGGGCGTTGTCTGGACTGAGTTTGTACGTTCTCCCCATGGGTTGGGTTTCCTCCTGGTGCTCCGGTTTCCTCCCACACTGCAGGTTTGCAGGCAAAAATGTATCTTTGGTAAAAATTGTTCCTGGTGAGCGTAGGATAGTGTTGGTGAGCATGGTGATCGCTGGTCACTGAGGGCTCGGCGGTCACAGGGAGAATGTACAAACTCCAGACAGGCAGCAACCGAGGTCAGGATCGTACCCAGGTTCTGGTGACGGGAAACAGTGGTTCTACCAGCTGCACCACTGTGCCGTCCGCAGGTGAACCCGGTAACAGTTTTATAAAAAGGGAAAGATTTGTTGGGCCGGAAAATGGATTGAATTTGTAAGCATATATTTTAAGAGCAGATCTCCTGGTCTGTGCTGCTTCGATCGATCGATCGATCATTAGCTGCGTCTGGATTGATGTGACAGAACTCTGCATGAAAAGCAGGCACGCTGTTTTTTGGCATTTACATTGTACGACTGGTTTATTTTCCAGTGCATGACATAATTGTAAACCGGCTTGTTACAACAGAGTGACTCTTTGTAAATGCCTCGCTGTGCATGAGTGGCTTGCGATACATTTTGTGCTTGGCAACTTCAGTCTTGCCACAGATAACAAATGCCTGGTGACCACAATCCCAAAACATTTCCATCGAACGTGAGCATTTAGCTGAAGTAATGATCTTGTATGCGCTGACATAATTCTTATAATTCTTTATCTAGAGCAAGAGTTCCCAACCTGGGGTAAATTTACTTGGGGGTAAATTTGTTGATTCTGGATTTGTTCGTATTTTTTCTCATTGACTGACTGTGTTTGGTTCTGGTACACCGGTATCTGTTCATCATTCATTGTTCATAAATAAGTGAAATAACATTGTATTTGCTACTAAAGTTGCCAGGGGTAAACGGGACGAAAATGGTTGGGAACCCCTGATCTAGAGGGTTCTAGATTGCCTCCGTTCCACAGACGGAGAAACAGTAGCGGTAGAGTTGCTGCCTTACAGCGCTTGCAGCACCGGAGGCCCAGGTTCGATCCCGACTACTGCCGTTGTCTGTACGGAGTTTGTACGTTCCCCCAGTGTCCTGCGTGGGTTTTCTCCGACATCTTCGGTTTCCTCCCACACTCCAAAGACGTACAGGTTTGCAGGTAAATATTGGCTTGGTATGAGAGTAAAATTGTCCCCAGTGTGTGCAGGATAGTGTAAATGTGCGGGGACCGCTGGTCGGCTCGTTGAAGTAAAGTAAGTAAAAATGTCATTTGATCAAAAGTCACGTGAATAAACCTCTGGGTATGCCATCAACACAGTTGTCAAGGCAAATAAAGTCAGGCCCATTATTTGCAGTTGCAACTCAGCACACTGGAGCTGTGGCCAGGGACTGACTGATTCTTCCAAATGTGCTCTCCTGGGACCACATTTTGCTTGCCTGGGCAAGCATTAGGACATGATGGAGCGCACGGAGAGAGAGGCTGGAAAGCCCGGATAGGAAGGCCTTGTGTGACATTGTCCTCAAGTAAGCTCAAGGGCAGCATGGTGGCTCAGTGGTGGAGCTGCTGCCTTACAGCGCCAGAGACCCAGGTTTGATCCTGACCTTTAGTTAGACAATTAACCTACAAACCTGCACCCGGAGAAAACCCCGCGCGGTCACGGGGAGAACGTACAAACTCCATACAGACAGCACCCGTAGTCAGGATTGAACCTGGTGCAGATTTGTAGGATAATTGACTTCTATAAATTGTACCTAATAGATACTAGGATTCGAAGGATAGAACTAGTGTACAGGGGATCACTGGTTGGCGTGGACTGAGTGGGCCGAAGGGCCTGTTTCAGCGCTATATCTCTAAACTAAGAAAACTCGTTCAAGAGTGTGGAAGAAACAGGAAAAACAACAATGAGGGAGATTATTTTTATTGCCTTCCAGTGATCGGAATAGGCAGTTCAGTCCTGATCCTCATCTTAAACAGATTAGACGTCAATCTGGAATGAAATATGCCAGCAATCCTATTGTTTAAATAACGCAGGAACCGAACAACAAAGGAGGCACGTGGGGAAGAAGGGGCTTCAACGGCGGCAGCTGAGCAGGGACAACTGCGTTCGTGAAGAAACATAGAAAATAGGTGCAGCAGTAGGCCATTCGGCCCTTTGGGTCTGCACCACCATTCAATATGATCATGGCTGATCATCCAAAATCAGTACCCCGTTCCTGTTTTTTTTCCCATATCCCTTGATTCCGTTAGCCCCAAGAGCTAAATCTAACTCTCTCTTGAAAACATCCAGTGAATTGGCCTCCACTGACTTTTGTGGCAGAGAATTCCACAGATTCACAACTCACTGGGTGAAGACGTTTTTCCTCATCTCAGTCCTAAATGGCCTACCCCTTATTCTTAAACTGCGACCCCTGGTTCTGAACTCCCCCCCAACATGGGGAACATTTTTCCTGCATCTAGCCTGTCCAATCCCTTACTTGGAAGGTCAGTGGCTGCTGCTGCCTCACAGCTCCGGGGACCCAGGTTCATTCCCGACCTCAGGCGGGTGAGTGTGCAAGTTTGACCGCAGACCATCAAGGCCATCAACCTGAAACATTTCTCTCCCCGCGGAGGCTGCCTGACCTGCTGAACATATCCAGCATTTGATACTTCTCCAAGGGACAAGGCTTCTCCTAATTATAAAAGGCAATAAAGATAAAAGCATCAAAAGGAAGGAGAGAGAGAGGGGAGGCAGGAGTCTGTAGGTGGTTAGAGCACTGTGTTGTGGGTATCTATAACCCAGCTGGATCACTCAGAAGAATTGTATCTGATGTGGAAAATTCGCTGCTAAACAGCTAATTACTTTCAAATTCACAATCAGCTCTTTCCCACCCCTAGTGTATCCACAATGAGCAGAACCAGAAACAAAGGCAGTAAATATATAAGGTACACAAAAATGCTGGAGAAACTCAGCGGGTGCAGCAGCATCTATGGAGCGAAGGAAATAGGCAACGTTTCGTCCCGATTTCCTTCGCTCCATAGATGCTGCTGCACCCGCTGAGTTTCTCCAGCATTTTTGTGTACCTTCGATTTTCCAGCATCTGCAGTTCCTTCTTAAACAGCAGTAAATATATACATGCAATCACCCTTCAGACTTTAGAGATGCAGCGTGGAAACAGGCCCTTCGGCCCACCGAGTCCGCGCCGACCGGCGATCACCCCGTACACTAGCACTAGACTAATAGGGACAATTTACAATTTTTACCGAAGCCAATCAACCTACGCACCTGTACGTCTTTGGAGTGTGGGAGGAAACCGAAAATCTCGGAGGAGACCCAGGCAGGTCACGGGGAGAATGTACAAACTGCGTGCAGATTAGCACCCGTAGTCAGGATCGAACCCGGGACTCTGGCTATGTAATGCCCCTGTCCCACTTAGGAAACCTGAACGGAAACCTCTGGAGACTTTGCGCTCCGCCCAAGGTTTCCGTGCGGTTCCCGGAGGTTGCAGGTGGTTGCCGGAGGTTGCAGGTAGTGGAAGCAGGTAGGGAGACTGACAAAAACCTCCGGGAACCTCCGGGAACCGCACGGAAACCTTGGGTGGGGCACAAAGTCTCCAGAGGTTTCCGTTCAGGTTTCCTAAGTGGGACAGGGGCATTACAGCGCCAGAGACCCGGGTTCAATCCTGACTACGGGTGCTGTCTGTACGGAGTTCATACATTCACCCATGACCGCGTGGGTTTTCTCCGGGTGCTCCGGTCTCCTCACACACTCCAAAGACGTACAGGTTTGCAGGTTAATTGGCTTTAGCAGGTGTGACTAGTGTAGATGGGATGTGTTGGTCAGCATGGGCTAATTGGGCCGAAGGGCCTATTTCCACACAGTATGATTCTATGACTTGTCACAGTAAATCATGTACAACAATTTATATTTATATTTCACAGCGGGGCACATCATTATCACATTATCGGATAAAAGGCGTTATTCTGCGATGTAATGTGGGGTAGGCTGGGCGATAAAATATGTTCTCTATGAGATGTGGTGGGTTGTAAAGGAGGAGTGGTCTTGAAGGAAATTGCAGAGCTTGTGATAATGCTAAATGGCTCACTCCGAGTATAAAGAACCTGCCTGCTGTGTCCAATTACACATCCCAACTGTGTTTAAAGATTCACCGTATTGACATTACCCATAGTCAGGACAGAACCTGGAACTCAGGCACTGTACAGCAGCAACTCTATCACTGCGCCACCACCGCGCCATTTATCTTCGGTATAAACCAGCATCTGCAGTTCCTTTCTACACATTGTCTGCCCCACTGCAAAATCTCCTCAAGTTATGCCTACATTAAAGAAGTTCTCTTCCTCCTCCTCCACCCAGAAGGGTCCCGACCCGAAACGTCACACTTCATATTTCTCCACAGATGCTGCCTGACCCGCTGAGTTACTCCAGCATTTTGTGTCTATTCCAGCCCTTGGGTTTCATCCATCCTGCCCCCATCTGGAGGGGAGGGTGTATTACAGGTTGGACCCGGAGAATGGCCAACCTGCCCTTCCTGAAAACAAGACATTTTGCAGTTCTTGGCCGACCAAGCTTGCTAAAGTCTCTGATCTTCCTTCGCCAGGTGGACCTTCTGGCCAACTTTCTTGTTAACGGTATAAAATTGAGCTGCATTCCACGAGTCAATCCACTGGATTACAAAAACTGAGGCCAACCTGGCCCAGCGGCTCCAACTCAGCTGGAACAGTAGCAGCAGCTTCACTGAGAAGGGGAGGCTTAATTGGTAACACACTTGCCTCCGAGTCAGGTTGGAAGCTTGGCACCAAATCCAGACACAACAAGAAAACCTAGACTGGCCCTCAGCACAGCACTGAAGAAGAGTTTGGGTTAGATACAGAACATACCACATAGTGAAAGGCCTGCATAGAGTGGATGTGGAGAGGATGTTTCCACTAGTGGGGGAATCTAGGACCAGAGGTTATAGCCTCAGGATACAAGGACGTACCATTAGAAAGATGAGGAAGAATTTCTTTAGTCAGAGGATGGTGAATCTGCAGAATTCATTGCAACAGGACAGCTGTGGAGTCCAAGTCAATGGATAATTTTAAGACGGAGATTGACAGATTTTTGATTAGTACGGGCGTCATAGGTTATGGGGGGGAAGGCAGAAGAATGGGGTTGAGAGGGGAAAATAGATCGGCCATGATTGAATGGCAGAGTAGACTTAATGGCCTAATTCTGCTCCTAAAACTTATGAGCTTGTGCTTTCCCTCGGATAAGTTGCCAAGCCTAGAGCCGAAGATAGACACAAAAAGCTGGAGTAACTGAGCGTGACAGGCTGCATCTCTGGAGAGAAGGAACGGGTGACGTTTCGGGTCGAGACCCTTCTTCAGACAAGGCTTGTTGGTGTCCACCACACCAGGCGGAGTGCAAACCTCCCTCACGCTCCCTCATCAAAACACTTGGGGTGAAACAAGAACCGGTTGGAGGATTGGAAGCAAGTTTCCTGCTTGCCCGGATAGTTGCTTCATGGAGAAACTTAATATCCAGCAACAATGACTGAATTGATGCCCTGAGTGAGAACAATGGAGGAAAACAAAACTGTAAACCTCCCGCGTTTATTCATTTATCAGTGTCACCCGCCCAGTAAATCACAAAACAATAAAGAATAGCCCCGGCCACTTCTTGGTGAGGAGTTTAAAGGTGTTTCCTTCTTTTTTTATTTAACCTCAAGTCTTTCATACATCCACAAGACTTTGATTAATTTGGTGGCACCTTCAAAGGGTGGAAGCAGGTGCATTGTCTGCACTGGCTCCACAGTGTACATGGTGATTCTGTGGGCGGCAGTGGGGAAAAGCCCTGCACAGCCACACATAAAGGGAATGCAATTATCACTTTTCTGGTTTAAATTGAGTTTAGTTTAGTTTAGAGATACAGCATGGCTTCAGGCCCACTGAGTCCGCACCGACCAGCGATCCCCGCACACCTACACTATCCGACACACACTGGGGACAATTTACATTTATACCAAGCCAATTAACCTACAAACCTGTACGTCTTTGGGGTGTGAGGGGAAACCGGAGCACCCGGAGAAAACCCACGCAGGTCACGGGGAGAACGTACAAACTCTGTACAGACAGCACCCGTGGTCAGGGTGGAACCCGGGTCTCTGGCGCTGTGAGGCAGTAACTCTACCCCTGCGCCGTTGCAGCGTGCGGGAACTGTAGAGTTTCTAACGTTTGTGCGCGGAGCAGTGTATCTTTAGATAGACGCACAAAGCTGGAGTCACTCAGCTGGTCAGGCAACTTCTCCGGAAAAAAGGAATAGGTGACGTTTTGGGTCAAGACCCTTCTTCAGACAGAGTCAGGGGAGAGGGAACCGAGAGATATGAAAAGGTGCAAAAGGAACAGATTAATGAAAGATATGCAAACAGCGGCACGGTGGCGCAGCAGTACAGTTGCTGCCTTACAGCGCTAGAGACCCGGGTTCGATCCTGACTGTGGGTGCTGTCTGTATGGTGTTTGTACGTTCGCCCGATGACCGCGTGGATTTCCTCCGGGTGCTCCGCTTTCCTCCCGCACTCCAAAGACGTGCAGGTTTGTAGGTTAATTGGCTTCCGTAAAATTGTAAATTGTCCTTGGTGTGTAGGATGGTGCTGAGGTACAGGGGGATCGGCGCGGACTAGGTGGGCCATCAGGTAGAAGGTACAGGAGCCTGAAGACTGCAACGACCAGGTTCAGGAATAGCTACTTCCCCACAGCCATCAGGCTATTAAACCTGGCTCGGATAAAACTCTGAACATTAATAACCCATTATCTGTTATTTGCACTTTATCAGTTTATTTATTCATGTGTTTTGTAGTCAATGCCTACTATGCTCTGTTGTGCTGAAGCAAAGCAAGAATTTCATTGTCCTATCAGGGACACATGACAATAAACTCACTTGAACTTGAAGGAATGCGGTTGATTGAATCCCTTGCTTCCTCTGGCATTCTGGTCTTGAATGCCAGGAAATCCCCAGCGAGCAGGTACTGGGTGTGATGGAACAGGGTGGAAATCTAGACTGAGGTTGGGTTGGTACAAAATACATCGGGCCCTCTACCCCCAGCCTCCTGTACAACCAGCGACTTCACATGCTTGCATCACAATTGTCCAGCTGAATCCTGAGAAGCCTTTTTATCGAACTGCTGGTGACAGTGAATTTGTCCCCTAGCCCTCTTTCGCCAGAACATTAACCTGCTTACACGCCTCATTTGATTTGCAGCTTTTCGCCCCTCCGACATGTCATTCGTTCTAAGCTGTTGCATCACCTACAGAAATTTATCACCAACAGTAAGGGGAGAAGCAATGATGCTGTTTAAAAGTGTACCCGGGCGACTTAATTTGGCCGGGAACCAAGGGGCGCAGATACCATTGAACTTGCAGCATTAAAAGTTGACAGCAGAAACATCAATCACAGCCATTAGAGACTGTTGGTGTCAGTGTGCTATTTTGGCAATGCCGTGATTCATGCTCTGTGTCTGCCTCCCAAAGCTGGCTGGTGATTAATGGATCTGCCATTGGTATCGATTCCAACTTCGGATCGGGAAGTAAAAGTGTTAAAAGTTGCTCCTGATTGTATCCTGGGTCGTGACACAATGCACAAAGAACGAGCCGGGCTGGTACATAGAAACATAGACAGTAGTTGCAGGAATAGGCCATTCGGCCCTACGAGCCAGCACCGCCATTCAATATGATCATGGCTGATCATCCAGAATTAGTACCCTGTTCCTGCTTTTTCCCCATATCCCTTGATATCCCTTGTAGACCTCTGTGTGTGTGCATGCATGTGTGTGAGTGCGCGTGTGAGTGTGTGTGCATGTGTGTGAGTGTGTGCGTGTGCGCGCGTGTGTGTGCATTTAAGTGTGAATGTGTGTGTGTGAGTGTGTGTGTGTGAGTGCGCGTGCATGTGTGCGCGTGTGTGCATGTGCGTGTGTGTGAGTGTGTGTGCGTGCATGCATGTCTGTTAGTGTGTGTGAGCGTGCATGTGCATTTGTATGCGTGTGTGCGTGTGAGTGTGTGTGAGTGTGTGTGTGCGTGCATGCGTGCGTTTGTGTGTGTGTGTCTGTGTAGCTGGGAACAGCTATTTTCACAAACTTCTATCAGATTATTTTCCAGTCTATTGCTCATTTCTGGACGTATTGTGGTACATTGAGGCTGTGTGCAGCCTCTCAAAGGCCGTCACATCTTTCCTATTGTAATGCCAGGCTCACTCTTTAGAGTTTATAGAGTTTATAGACGCAGTGGGGAAACAGGCCCTTTGTCCCACCGAGTCACTGCCAACCAGCACCGATCACCCTGTACACCAGCACTATTCTGCACACTAAGGACAATTTACAAAAGTCAATGAACCTACAAACCTGGAGTTTTTGGAATGTAGGAAGAAACCGGATCAGCCGGGGAAAACCCACGCGGTCACGAGGAGAATGTACAAACTCTGTACAGACAGCACCCGAGGTCAGCATCTCTGGAGGGAAGGAATGGGTGATGTTTCGGTTCGAGACCCTTCTTCAACTGACGCAAAACGTCACCCATTCCTTCTCTCCAGAGATGCTGCCTGCCCCGCTGAGTTACTCCAGCTTTCTGTGTCCATCTTTGGTTTAAACCAGCACTTGCAGTTCCTTCCTACATACAGGCTGACATGCCAGGTAAACATCTCAATCTGATTAGGTTAGTGATTTAATTTAATGCACTTAAACCGATAGCATCAGTTGCCAATTTTGTGCCGCATTATCTGCAGTAAGCTTACTGCAGTGGGAATTACGATACAATACGAAAAAACTTTACTCATTCCCGGGGGGAAATTAGTCTGCCGACAGTCACAACACACAAGCTGCACAAAAACTTGAAATTAAAAGTGCAAAAAAAAGAGAAATGTACAAGTGACTGATGGCGGGCTGCCGTGTGCACAGCGCCTAAACCAGAACGAAAAGCAAACAAATGTAGGCTTATCCCCAGGGCAGAATATCCTAAAACTAAAGTGCCCCCCACCCTTCCCCCATTGTTCTCCCACTGTCCATCACAGTGGTTCCCCTACGCTGAGTTCTCCATTGTACTTCACGATGGTTCCCCCCCCCTAGGGCGGGTCCTCCATTGTCTTCCCCGCCTTCGCCCCCCCCCCCCTCACATTCCACCGCTGCCGAGGCTCCTGTTGCCTCCGAGGCTCCTGTTGCCGCCGAGGCTCCTGTTGCCGCCGAGGCTCAAGCTGCCGCCACCAAGGCTGCTTCGACCAAAGCAGGCCTCGCCGCCCGGCTTCTACGCAGTACCCTGGGAGGCCTGTGGGGCAAATTGGTCCGCGTTCCGGTCGTCATTCTGGCCGTCGGCGCCACGGTTGTTCAACGGGTGGATTGGGCCCACACGGCCGCCCAGGACACTGCCGCCGCCCACGCGGCTCCCCGGGACACTACGGCGGCATTAAAACAGAATAATAAAGGAGACGATTACAACACAATGCCAATCGTCACCCACCACACACTGGGCACCTTGGCATCTCTACAAGAGAAGCAACTCGAGGCCAATGCCCCAGTGCAAACATCTATTGCTCGGGGGCATGAAAGCTCCATTGATAGTGGTTGCAGGAAGTCATTTCCTGCTGTAATCCATGCAGTACTTTCTACCCGAGTTAACGATTCACAATAAACAATGACAAGCGCAATGTTCTTCATCATTACAATCTGTTTCAGTGAAGGCTTCACCACTTCTTAACCTATATTATTTACATTCTGATAGAGACTACACCTCAAAAGGTACCACATCATCTGCAGGGACATTTGGAGAATGCCCTGAACATGTGAAAGATTGTCGACAAACGCATGGTGTTGCGTTAAGCAGGTGAACCAGGCAGGTCTTTGTTCTTATCAGCTGTGGGTCAGCACCTTTACTTACTAGCTTACTGTACCACCCTGTGTCATTTTGTTGTTAACAATACGATACGATACAATAGAACTTTATTTATCCCTGGTCTGCCAACAGTCGCCAAACACAAGATACATGGAACATGAAATTGAAGTGACGAGTGGAAAGTCTTGGATCGGGGATGTACAAAGATTGGGGGGGGGGGAAGAGTCAGTCTACCCTACGACAGAAAGGGGAGGAGTTGTACAGTTTGATAGCCACAGGGAAGAAGGATCTCCTGTGGCGTTCTGTGCTGCATCTTGGTGGAACCAGTCTGTTGCTGAAGGTGCTCTTCAGGTTGACCAGTGTGTCATGGAGGAGGTGAGCTGTATTGTCCAAGATGTTCTGCAGTTTGAGGAGCATCTTCCCCTCCAAGACCAACCTCCCATGAATCTAACTCCGTTCCCAGGACGGAGCCAGCCTTCCTGATGAGTTTGTTGATCCTGTTGGCGTCCGCAGCCTTCGCCCTGCTGCCCCAGCACACGGCAGCAAAGAAGATGTCACTGGCTACCAGCGATTGGTAGAACATCTGCACCATCTTACTGCAGATGTTGAAGGAGCGGAGCCTCCTCAGCAAGTACAGACGGCTCTGTCCCTTCTTACACAATGCCGCAGCATCCCTGGACCGGCCCGGTTCACTGTCCAGGTACACTCCAAGGTACTTGTACTCCTGCAAATCCCAATGGGCATCAGGCTCCTGTCTTCCCATCCAATAAACCAAACGGCCAGATCACCAGAAATAGACACAAAATGCTGGGGTAACCCAGCGGGGACAGGCAGCATCTCTGGAGAGAAGGAATGGGTGACGTTTCAGGTCGAGACACGTCTTCAGACTCTCATGGCTTCAACGTCCTACAAGGTGGTCTCTGCAAGCAGTGCTCCTGCCTCAGGCTGCACTTCCCTGGGGGACGCAGTCCGTTGAGAACGCAACAATTAAGTAACGGAAAGAACAATCCATTTTCAGCTCAGAAATGTGCGGGTAGGAACTGCAGATGCTGGTTTACACCGAAGATAGACAGACACAAAGCGCTGGAGCAACTCAGCGGGACAGACAGACAGACATCTCTGAAGGAGCAGGTGATCTTTTGGCGTCGAGACCCTTCTTCAGGTCGAGAGCTTAGAAATGACTGATCCCAACACAGAATAATCTAAAGAGAGAATCCAACTCTCTCAGTGGGATGGTTGATTAGGAACACAATGCACAAAGCTCGGAATGAACATTCAATTATCAAGTTATTGGCCTTAGAATTGTAGATATTTGTTAACAATAAAAAAAAATGCAATGAATAAAAGCTGAATATTACAAGAATTCTTTGAGGTAAAAGCCAGTGCTCTGAGGCACTTTTTATTAGGGACTGGGTGAAACAGCAGATTGTTCCAAATTGCTCCAGCAAATGCAGAATTAATCATTCTGCCACTCTGACTGCGAGAATATTCCTAATCGGCCTTCAAATGATGATAAGCTGCCTATGGCGTTCAATGCGTTTTATCACAATACTGGACGCCTGTGGGGAGAAATCTCCGCTAAAGATGTCTCTTTGTCTCGATCAATGATGTCATTCTTTACAGGCACTGTCATTTATCCACCAAGTGGCTGCATCGTCCCATCTGCTACAGTGCGCAGTCCACCACTTATCGACGAGCAAGCGGCCTGGATGGGGCGGATGTGGGGAGGATGTTTCCTCTAGTGGGAAACCCAGAGGCCACAGCCTCAGAATAAAAGGCCGTTACCGAACGGAATACTTTACTGAAGTTAGAGAAGTCAATATTCAGCTTACCGCTGGGGTGTAAGCTTGCCTTACCCGTACCCTTCCGTATCTCTGTGTCTCCCTCTCCCCCCAACTCTCAGTCTGAAGAAGGGTCTCTTCTCTCCAGAGATGCTGCCTGTCCCGCTGAGTTACTCCAGCATTTTGTGTCTATCTTTGGTATTGTTGCCAGTCTTCTGCCTATCTGCCGTGTGTGGAATCGGTATAACGTATAACAACTTCCATGAAAACGGACAATGCAGAACACAGAACAGTAGGGCACAGGAACAGGCCATTCGGCCCACAATGTCTGTTCCGAACATCCGATGCCAAGCTAAACTAAACTCCTCTGCCTGTACCTGATCCTCCCCCCTCTGTCCCTTCACATCCATGTGCCGATCTAAAACAAACTTAAATGTCAAGATTCTTTGTAATAAACACTCAGGTATCATCCCAACATTTTGCTCACCAGGCTTTGACAGTCTTAATACACCACACTGAAGATGCAGCACAGTGGCGCAGCGGTAGAGTTGTTACCTCATCGCGCCAGAGACCTGGGTTCGATCCTGACTACGATGCTGTCTGTACGGTGTTTGTACATTCTCCCCGTGACCACGTGGGTTTTCTCCGGGTGCTCTGGTTTCCTCCAAAGACGTGCAGGTTTGTAGGTCAATTGGCTTCTGTAAATTGTCCCTAGTGTGCAGGGTAGGATCAGTGCACAGGGCGATCCCTGGTCGGCGTGGGCTGGGTGGGCCGAAGGGCTTGTTTCCACGCTGTATCTCTGAACTAAATACTAAAAACAAAGGCAGGAGTTTCTTTGATTACTGCTGAATCAGCGCTCAGATTGTGTCAGAGGACAGAAAGGCGTTTCAGAACACACACGTTGGAAAGCTGTCGCACAACCTCAAGGTGCAACAGAATCATCACAGCTGACAATCTCTAGACTGTAGAGATGCAGATACAGGCCCTTCAGCCCAGCGAATCTGTACCCACCATTGATCACCCGTACATTAACATTAATGTACACACAAGGGACAATTTCACCAAAGCCAATTCATCTACAAACCTGCACGGCTTTGGAATGTGGGAGGAAACCGAAGCACCCGGAGAAAAGCCCACGCAGTTCACAGGGAGAACGTGCAAACTCCATACAGACAGCACCCGTAGTCGGACTCGAAACCGGGTCTCTGGCGCTGTAAGGCAGCAACTCTACCGCTGACCACATGGCTTACTCAATTTCAGTCGTCCTTTCTTGGCCCAGAGTTAGTTAACAAGTCTGAGGGGATTGCTGCTTGAATACCCAACTAAATCAGTACTGTGACATGAAGCATTAACTCCGTTTCTCCCTCCTTTGAAACTACCTGACCTGCTGAGCACTTCCGGGTTTCTTCATTTTAATCAGTTTATGCTTTATTCTTTACTTTAGACTTTAAAGATACAGTGCGGAAACAGGCCCTTCGGCCCACCGAGTCAGCGCCAACCCGTGATCACCACACACACTAACCTACACACACGAAGGACAATTTTACAGCTTACTGGAGCCAATTTCTATGTTTCTATTGGGGAGAAGGCAGGCACAGGTTATTGATTGGGGACGATCAGCCATGATCGCAATGAATGACGGTGCTGACTCGAAGGGCCGAATGGCCTCCTCCTGCACCTATTTTCTATGTTTCCAATTAACCTACAAACCCGTACATCTTTGGAGTGTGGGAAGAAAGTGGACCACCCGGGGAAAACCCACGCAGGTCACAGGGAGAACCTGCAAACTCCGCACAGACAGCACCCGCAGGCAGGATCAAACCCGGGTCTCTGGCGCTGTAAGGAAGCAACTCTACCGTTGTGCCACCCAGCAGGTGCCAATGCACGCCAGCCAGCCAGTGACGCTAGCGAGCTATTCAGACGTGCTGGGGGTTAGGAGAGGGCGGAGGAGGTGTTGTACATGATACATCAAGAGCAAAAGCTGGTGACCTGCTGCCTTCATTAACTCCAGGGTTGTTCAGCTCCACTGCAAACGCTCCCAGCTCAAATTCAGTGTAAACCAGGAAATGAATTTACAAATGACTCAAAACTGAGTCAGAGGCCCTGGCGCATCACTCACATGGGAACAAAAAAAACCAGAAAGTGCTGGAGTAATGTTTGAGAACGTTTTTTGGGATAGAAATGGAGTAGAAAGAGATTGTGACTCAATAGAAAATGTAACAGCCTGCTCTGTAAAAAAAACACAGTACTGCAGTAACTCAGCATGAAGAGAAGAATGAGGGGAGACCTCATTGAAACTTACTGAATAACATAGAACATAGAACATAGTGCAGGAGTAGGCCATTCGGCCCTTCGAGCCTGCACCGCCATTCAATATGATCATGGCTGATTATCCAGACTCAGTACCCAGTTCCTGCTTTCTCCCCATATCCCTTGATTCCGTTAGACCTAAGAGCTAAATCGAACTCTCTCTTGAATACATAGAACATAGAAAATAGGTGCAAGAGTAGGCCATTCGGCCCTTCGAGCCTGCACCGCCATTCAATATGATCATGGCTGATCATCCAACTCAGTATCCTGTACCTGCCTTCTCTCCATACCCCCTGATCCCTTTAGCCACAAGGGCCACATCTAACTCCCTCTTAAATATAGCCAATGAATTAGAATTACCTTTATTGTCATTCAGACCTTACGGTCTGAACCCAATCTTCGTGCCTGCAGTCATACATACAATAATACAATAATAAACAACAATAAACACAAATTAACATCCACCACAGTGAGTCCTCCAAGCACCTCCTCACTGTGGTGGAGGCAAAAATCTTAGGGCTGCAGTCTCTTCCCTCCTCTTCTCCCTCTGCGCTGAGGCGATTCCCCACCGGGCGATGGTACAAACAGTCCCGCGGCTCACCGAAGCCCGCAAACGGGCCGGCTCAAACACGGCGGCCCGGGGTGGTCGAAGCTGCCGCCCTCCAGTCCAGCACACGCAGCCGCTGGCCCGCGGCTCAACCCCGGACTCAGGTCATCACTGCCAGAACGCCGTCCCAGCCACCGGAGCACCGTTCCAGCCCCGAGCCGGATCGCCCTCACGTGAGTGCCGTTCCTCCCTCGAGCTGGGCCGCTCCGACGGGAGCGCCATTCCACCCTCGAGCTGGGCCGCCCCGACGGGAGCGCCACAGCCCCTCACGGGAGAGTCTCAGCCCCGCGCCAGGCCGCCCTCACGGGAGCGCCATTCCAGCCCCGAGCCGGACCACCCTCACGGGAGCGAGCCCAGGGCAAGTCCTGACTGGCTCTGCCTCTGGAGTCTCGAGGTCGCCAGCTCCGCCATTAGGCCTCAGCGCAGACGGAGGCAGAGAAGGGGGATACGACAAAAAGTCGCATTCCCCCGAAGGGAGAGACAGCAAGCCCCGTTTCAACCCCCCCGCCCCCCCACATAAACACAACCTAAAAACCAAAAACTTAACTAGACAAAACGAAGAAAAACAACACAAAAAAGTAAAAACAAACGGACTGCAGGCGAGCCGCTGCTGCCAGGGCAGTGCCGCCACTTCCGAACTGGCCTCAACTACCTTCTGTGGCAGAGAATTCCAGAGATTCACCACTCTCTGTGTGAATTTTTTTTTTCTCATCTCGGTCCTAAAAGATTTCCCCCTTATCCTTAAACTGTGACCCCTTGTTCTGCACTTCCCCAACATCGGGAACAGTGTATTCAATAGTGAAAGGCCTGGAAGGGAGCAGAGGAAGGGTCTGTTTCCATGTTGTATCTGAAAAGTGTGGAGTATTTTATTGTCATATGTCCCGAAGCAGAACAATTAAATACTTAAACTAAACTAAACTAACCAACCTGCAATAGAAGATAGACACAAAACGCTGGAGTAACTCAGCAGGCCAGGAGAAAAGGAATAGGTGACATTTTGGGTCGAGACCCTTCCTCTGTACAACCAATCTGCACACGGACATTACAGGCCTTTGACTAACGACTCCCGCTCTACTTAAAATGTTGAGCCTCTATTATTTGTGTTGCTCACTTAAAAGAAGCCTGAGTTCAGGACTTCCAGTGGCATTTGTACAGCAAGTTATCTCTGATGCAATACTGCGCTCAGACAAAGGCTGGCAGATTTAAATCCCACACAGTTCCTGATCGTGGCTTAAAGTCAAAATCCCACAGTAAACAAACAAGGCTTCCAGGCCGATCCTTTCTGTTGCATTCCAGGCTCTGGGCAACACAATAGGAGAAACCTGACATTATACAGTAGCGTTAATGAAGCAAAAGCCCCCAAGGTGCTGTTAGCAGACAAAATCTGACACCATGTAAAAACATGCGGGATAATAACGGCAAGATCAGAGCGGTGGGTTTTAAGGAGAGCCATCAATGGAGTAGGTAAAGTCAGGTGCACAGGGAGTTTCAGAAGGCTTTGTCAATGACTTGGATAAATGAATGCAGACTGTGACAAAGTTCCCCAGGCCCAAAGGTTCAAAAGGACCTTACCAGTGATGATGGATTTGTTTCACAAGCACCTTCCAATGTCACAAGGCAACCTGGCTGCCTGAAGGTGTTGAGGTGTCCTAGTGAGATCATCATCAACCTTCACATGATCTGGGGCCAGAGCTATGAGATCTGCTTCAAGCATTATAGAGACATACCGCGTGGAAACAGGCCCTTCGGCCCTACTTGCCCACATCGACCAACATGCCCCAAGCTACACTAAGTCAGTTTAGTTTTATTGTCACGTCTTCCGAGGTACAGTGAAAAGCTTTGTCCCACCTGCCTGCGTTTGGCCCTTGTCCCTCTAAACCTGTCCTATCCATGTACCTGGCCAAATGTTTGTTAAACATTGCGATAGTTCCTGCCTCAACTACCTCCTCTGGCAGCTTGTTCCATACAACCACCATCCTTTGTGTAAAAACGGTACTCCTCAGGTTCCTATTCAATCTTTCCGCCCTCACCTTAAACCTATGTCCTATGGTTCTCGATTCCCCAACTCTGAGCAAAAGGCTCTTCCGTGCGTCTACTCAATCTATTCCTCTTTGTGATTGTGTACACCTTTTTAAGATCGCCCCTCTTCCTCCTACGCTCCAAGGAATAGAATCCCAGCCTGCTCAACCCCTCCATACAGCTCAGGCCCTCGGGCCTTCAACCCCTCCATACAGCTCAGGCCCTCGGGCCTTCAACCCCTCCATACAGCTCAGGCCCTCGGGCCCTCAACCCCTCCATACAGCTCAGGCCCTCGGGCCTTCAACCCCTCCATACAGCTCAGGCCCTCGGGCCCTCAACCCCTCCATACAGCTCAGGCCCTCGGGCCCTCAACCCCTCCATACAGCTCAGGCCCTCGGGCCCTGACAGACTTGACTCAATGCCTCCAGCTAATTGGTCCAGACCTTTGGATCGGACTTTGTATTGGACCACATTGTCACATTACAACTCCTCTCTAGCACTAGGGCGGCACGGTGGCGCAGCGGGTAGAGCTGCTGCCTTACAGCGCTGGAGGCCCGGGTTCCATCCTGACTCTGGGTGCTTGTCTGTACGGAGTTTTACGTTCTCCCCGTGACCTGCGTGGGTTTTCTTCAGGATTGCCGATTTCGTCCAACACTCCAAAGACATACAGGCTTGTAGGCTGATTGGTTTCGGTAAGATTGTAAAATTGCCTCTAGTGCGTGTAGTATAGTGTAAGTGTGCGGGGATCGCTGGTCGGCACGGATCGGTGGGCCGAAGGGCCTGTTTCCGCGCTGTATCTCAAAACTAAACTAAACTAAAACTACAAAGCCCAATGATATTATTGCTGGATTATTAATTCAGAGCTTTTTTAATGTGGCATTTATAATGAAGATTGTGTGTTAAATCTGACCTTTCCAAACCACAGTATCCCACAAGGAGCACCTTCTGACCATTTGCCCCAAATCACCACAGTTGTTTCTGCCTCTTATACAGGAAAAACAATAAAAGGATCATTAATGCTTTTGTGAATCCATTCCCCAATTCCCTAAAAACTCATATTTAAGCTGCTGCTGAACATTTCTTTGATATAATCAGTACAGTAAATAACTGTGAGGAATGTAGGTTAGGTACACAGCAGGAACACCCTGTGAAGCCTCAGATGCAGACTGTGGCCTGGAGAGGGAACAAGCACCAGCTTTATTTAGCTTCAGATCACTTTGTTTTTGACAATTATTTTTAATAGTGGGATTGTTATATTCGTGATTCCACGGCTAACGAATGGTTTGATCGTGAGCAGATGCCTTTCAACATCAACGGGTCAAATCACACGGGCGATTTTCTCAGAATGTATCACTTCATTGGGGAGTGAGTGAGAGATTTAGTGTGTAGGAAGGAACTGCAGATGCTGGTTTACTCCGAAGATAGACACAAAATGGGTGACGTTTTGGGTCAAGACCCTACTTCAGGCCCGAATCGTCACCCATTCCTTCTCTCCAGAGATGCTGCATATCCCACTGAGTTATTCCAGCGTTTTGTGTCTATTTTGTGTTCGAGTTTTAATTCAGTGTGGTTAGAGAGAAGGCCTTTAGCGGGTTAGACACGGTCCTGTATTGATGGCCCATCATTATTCCACACAGGGTATTCCCACAGTGAGATCACACGGAGTGTTTCATCTAGACATGGGCATGTGGTCTTCCTCCAGCTTAGTTTAGTTTACTTTAGAGATACAGCGCGGAAACAGGCCCTTCGGCCCACCGAGTCCGCACCGACCAGCGATGCCCGCACACTAACACCATCGAACACACAGTTTTACTGAAGCCAATCTACCTACAAACCTGTACATCTTGG
This sequence comes from Amblyraja radiata, assembly GCF_010909765.2. NCBI lineage: Eukaryota > Metazoa > Chordata > Chondrichthyes > Rajiformes > Rajidae > Amblyraja > Amblyraja radiata. The sequence continues at coordinate 40,329,994 of NC_045972.1, read as the reverse complement.
GATGTGGCGCAAACCGGAGCACCCGGAGAAAACACACATGGTCACATGAAGAACGTACAAACTCCGCATAGACAGCACCCGTAGTCAGGATTGAACCCGGGTCTCTAGCGCTGTAAGGCAGCAACTCTACCGCACATCTCCCCCGCACACCTCCACTAAACTTTCCCCCGCTCATCTTCTAGCTACTACGCCCTCTGGTGTTGGACAAAAGACTCTGACTGTCAACTCTCAAAATGTCACCTACTCCTGCCACGTCTCCACACAGCCTCCAAAGTTCCAGAGAAAACGATCCAAGTCCATCCAACCTCTCCATTGCAGCAGAAACCCTGGTTCAGGTAGCGTTCTGCTAAACCTCCACAGCGCCTTCTGCAAAGTCGCCACACCTTCCCTGTCATGGGGTGACCAGAGCCGCCCGCACACAACAGCAGTGCCCAGGCAATAGCTCAGGTCAAGTCAATAACTCAAGGAGAGAAGTTGGGGGAAAAAATAACAAAGTAGGGCATGTCCAGTCCTCTTGGGAACGTCCAAGGGCCATGACATGCAATGGAGGTAGGGGTGGGATAACCATAAGGAACGGTTCCGTAGAAACAAAGAACTGCAGATGATGGTTTATACCAAAGATAGATACAAAGTGCTGGAGTAACTCAGCAGGTCAGGCATGTCTGGAGAAAAAGGATAAGTGACGTTGTGGGTCTGGACCCTACTTCCTTATTTTCTTGTGAAGGGTGGGCAGAATGCTACAGCAGTGAAGCCCTGGGCCTGTGGGCGGTGGAGTCGAGGAGGGTCGGTGGAGGGCCCAGCCTGGAGGTGGGCAGGTTTGGGACCCTTAGTGGGGTCCAGGTCGGCAGTTATTAAAGGAGTGGAATAAAGTAAAGTTGGGGAAGGGTCCCGACTCGAATGGTCACCCGTCCGTTACCTCCAGAGATGCTGCCTGACCCGCTGAGTTACTCCAGCACTGTGTGTCTATCTATGGAACGGGTGGGTGTGTGTTTGTCATCAGCTTCGCTGCATTGAGGGGTGAGGGGAGGAGGGGAGCGGGGAGCAGTTGAGTGCTGGCTGCAGCAGCTCACTGCTCTACTGAGCAAATAACAAGACAGGCTGCACTGCAGTAATTTGCAAATCAGCTTTGTTTTTTTCTTTCTGGCTTTGTGGAAATCCTGATAGCAGTCTAAAGATTCTTAGAGTCCTGACAAGCGACTTAATGTTAATCAGGAATGAACTGGATGAAGATGCGTCTCGTGTTCAAGTATATTTTGTAAGTGCATCGCAGCTTGCATTTGCCTCGGAGTTTCCAGCGCCGAGGATCAGATTTTCACAGAGCATTATTTTAATTGAAAGGCTGTTTAGTTAAGTTTAGTTTAGTTTAGAGATACAGTGCGGAAACAGGCCCTTTGGCCCACTGAGTCCGCGCTGACCAGCGATCCCTGTTACAGTAGCACTATCCCACACTCTGCGGACAGTTTACAAATTTAACCGAAGCCAATTAACCTGCACATGGTTCTGCACCTTCCCAAACCTCTAGTGTCCCCCTCCCCGACTCTCAGTCTGAAGAAGGGTCCCAACCCAAAACGTCACCTATGCCTTTTCTCCAGAGATGCGGTCTGACCCGTTGAGTTACTCCAGCATTTGTGTCTATCGTTGGTGCAAACCAGCATCCGCAGTTCCTTCTTACACAACCTACAAACCTATACGTCTTTGGAGAGTGGGAGGAAACCGGAGCACCCGGGAAAATCCACGCGGTCACGGGGAGAAGATACAAACTCCGTACAGGCCGCAACCATGGTCAGGATGGAACCCGGGTCTCTGGTGCAGTAAGGCAGCAACTCCACCGCTGCCCCCCCCCCAGAACATGTCCCAAAACAGAACTGCGGAATTCTTACTTGCAGCACTGTAAAACCCATTTCAATATATATATATATTAAAATAAAACAGACAAATGAACAGAAAATAGTAGTGCAAGTTTTGGCAAAGATAATGAAATGACGATTGTCTTTTCTGTTGATTTGAACATTTCCAGTAATATTTCCAAACCTCTGGCTTGCAAAACGGACTTCAGTTTTAATAGAAAATAGACACAAAATGCTGGAGTAACTCAGCGGGACAGGCAGCATCTCTGGAGAGAAGGAATGGGTGACGTTTCGGGTCGAGTCCTTTCTTCAGGTTGAAAGATACAGTGTGGAAACAGGCCCTTCGGCCCACCAAGACCCATCGATCTCCCATTCACACTAGTTCTATGTTCTCTCACTTTCTCATCCACTATCTACACAGAGGCTTGCTGATTTGTTCTTCGGCTTGGTCCTTATAATCTCATGCTGGATAGGGCAGGATAGGAACTTAGACTCAGTCTGCCTCAGACAGTGCATTCATTGGAAATGTGATTACTTCAATTAATCACTTCAGAAGATAGTTTGGTTTATTCTAGTCACATCTAGCGAGGTACAGTGAAAAGCTTTTTGTTGCGTACTATCCAGTCAGCAAAAATCCATGATTACAATGAATCCGTCCACAGTGTACAGATACAGGATAAAGCGTATAAGGTTTAGTCCAGTTAAGTCCGAATAAAGATTGTTCAAAGGACCCCAATGTGGTGGATGGGAGGTCAGGGCCACTCTCTAGTTGGTGAGAGGATGGTTCAGTTGCCTGATAACTGCAGCGATGCAACTGTCCCTGAATCTGGGGGTATGCGTTTTCACACTTCTGTGCCTCTTGCCTTTTGAGAGAGGGGAGAAGAGGGAGTGTCCCAAGGTGAGACTTGTCCTTGGTTGTGCTGGTGGTGCTGCCGAGGCAGCGTGAAGTGAAGACTGAGTCTAAAAGTGTAGAGAAAGGTTTGTTTGTGTGAAGGTCTGGGCTGCGTCCATAATGTCCTGGCAATCTCTTGGGGTCACGGACGGAGCTGTTGCCAAACCATGCTGTGATGCATCCCGATAAAATGCTTTAGAAAGCGCAAATGTAGATGTTGGAGAGGATTGACGGGGACAAGCCGAACGAACCTCTTAAGCATTCTAAGGAAGTCGAGGCATTGGTGTGCTTTCTTGTCCATTGCTTCAAAGATTCGAGAGTTGTTCATCCCTGAACTGCAATCTAAGGTCAGAGTGACTACGTTGAAGTAGGCAAGAGAGGAAGTCCGCGATTAGTCAAACAATGTGGAAGCAATATGTCACGGGGCTGCACGGAGACACAGCTGGTAGAGATGCTGCCTCACAGCGGCAGAGACCTGGCTTCCAACCTGACCTCTGAACGTTCTCTCTGTGACCGAGTGGGTTTCCTCCGGGTACTCTGGTTTCCTCCCACATCTCAAAGATGTGCCGGTTTGTCGGTAAATTGGCCTGTGTAAAAATTGCCCCGAATGTGTAGAGAGTGGACGAGAAAGAGGGATAACATAGAACGTGAGATCAATGGTCAGAGTCGACTCAATGGGCCAGTCTGAAGAAGGGTCTCGACCCGAAACGTCACCCATTCCTTCTCTTCAGAGATGCTGCCTGTCCCGCTGAGTTACTCCAGCTTTTTGTGTGTATCTTCGCTGGGCCTTAGACCACCAGGGGCGCCAGAGAGATGGCAGCCCTGCCAGCAGTCGGTTCGTTTTTTATCTCTTTGTTATTTTTAGCGTTTGTTAAAAGTTTGTTTTAATGTTCTTCGGTTTGTTTGATGTGGGGGGAGGGGGGAGGGGATCGGGGGAAACATTTTATCAAGTTCCTACCTTCCCGGAGATGTGATCAATTTTCGGATCACATTCTCCGGGCTCTGCGGCCTACCATCGCCGGAGCTGGAAGCCTCCTCAGACTGTCGTGAGCCCCACCGCGGGGCGCGGACTTAACATCGGAGCGGATCCCTTGCCTGGGATCGCTCCCACCGCGGCCTGCGGACTTACCATCAAGGGCTCGCAGTCTCAGGAGAGGCTAGTCGGGAGCTCCAACGCCACAGAAGGTTCGACCAGCCCCGACGCGAGGTTCGATCACCCAGCGCGGGGGAGCTGACAACTCCCCCGATGCAGGAGCTGAACACCTCGACGCGGAGGGCCCGAACGCCACTGGCTAATGGGAGTCAAGACCGTCCCGTCAACGGAGGGCTCGAGGCCCACGACCGAGGAAGATCAAAAGGAAGGCCTTGGACTTTATTTCGCCTTCCATCACAGTGAGGAATGTGTCGGAGTCACTGTGGTGGATGTTCATGTTAAAATGTGTTTTTGAGTCTGTTGCTTTTAATTGTATGACTGACCTGGCCAGTGAAATTCCTCGTATGTTGCAAAACATACTTGGCCAATAAAATCTGATTCTGATACTGAGGGAACTACACAAACTAAGGGAACCCATTTATCTCAGTGTGTTGAGACCAGCAAAGGGATTTGTAATAAATCGGTGGTCATTAGGAGGTAATTGAATGCTGGGGTGGACCCAATCAATTAGAAATGAGCTGAGGTGCCTGTTTGTTGTTTTGGGAATGCAGTGCCAGCAATAACAGGCCTATTATTCTTACTCCAACGCAAAGCAAAATAATTGTAAAATTCTGGATTACCTGTGTAATAATAACTGGTCAATATCATTCGGCTCAAATGCAGAAAGAGAGCAACCATAAATATATACTCCCTGAAGCGACACCATAAGTGATTTCAGAAAAGGAAGAGGGGGCAAGTATCTCGCACACATTTCTGTACAATAGTTTAGTTCAATGGATGTGGAGAGGATGGTTCCACTAGTGGGAGAGTCTAGGAACTAGAGGTCACAGTCTCAGAACTAAAGGACTTTCTTTTAGAAGGAGATGAGGAGAAATTTCATTAGTCAGAGGGTGGTGAATCCGTGGAATTCTTTGCCACAGAAGGCTGTGGAGGCCAAGTCAGTGGATATTTCTAAGGCAGAGATAGTTAGATTCTTGATTAGTACGGGTGTCAGAGATTATGGGGAGAAGGCAGGAGAATGGGGTTAGGAGGGAGAGATAGATCAGCCATGTTTGAATGGTGGAGTAGACTTCATGGGCCGGATGACCAATTCTACTCCTATCCCTTACAACCTTATGTACCCAGGGTTGGCGTTGCATTCATGGAATTCAAAAGGGATACGGCTTGAAACTTGGGAATGTTTCAAAACGAGTAACCCTTGCATTCCCTCTCTCTCCGTCCCTCCCTCCCCCACCCTCGACGTCCCGCTATTTTCACTGTTCATATCCCTTAGTTATCACCTCCTCCACAGCCATCAATGGACCATTGTGGGCTCATTGGCCATCGGTGCCAGCTCTGATTTGTTCTGCATCTTTTCATAACTATAGTTTCCCTCTCCCCTGACTCTCAGTCTGAAGAAAGGTCTCGACCCAAAAAGGTCACCCATTCCTTTTCTCTAGAGATGCTGCCTGACCCGCTGAGTTACTCCAAAATGTTGTGTCTACCTTTTTTTTTAAATTAGCTGCCAGCCTATAACTAGGATATTTTTACCAAGGGGTTTTGTGAGAGGGCGAGGTTCTATGAATACCTAATTGAATGCAATAGATTCAATCCTTATAGATTATAAAGTCATACAGGGCGCACAGTGGTGCAGCGGTAGAGTTGCTGCCTTACAGTGTCAGAGACCCAGGTTCAATCCTGACTACAGGTGCTGTCTGTACGGAGTTTGTACGTTCTCCCTGTGAACCGTGTTGGTTTCCTCCGAGTGCTCCGGTTTCCTCCCACACTCCAAAGACGTACTGTACATGTTTGCAGGTTGATCAGCTCTGATAAAGTTGTAAATTGCTCCTGGTGTGTAGGATAGTGTTAGTTTTAAGAAGGAACTACAGATGCTGGAAAATTGAAGGTAGACAAAAGTGCTGAAGAAGTTCAGCGGGTGCGGCAGCATCTGTGGAGCGAAGGAAATAGTCTGAAGGGTTTCGGCCCGAAACGTTGCCTATTTCCATCGCTCCATAGATGCTGCTGCACCCGCTGAGTTTCTCCAGCACTTTTGCCGACATAGGATAGTGTTAGTGTTCAGGGATGGCTGGTCGGCACAGACTCGGTGGGCTGAAGGGCCTGTTTCTGCACTGTATCTCTAAAACTAAACTACAGCATCTTGTGAAAATCGCCAGTGACTCTGTGGTCAGGGCAACATGTGATGTTGCATTATTGAGGTGAGGAAGGGGGAATTGAGCAAATTTGAATACTTCCCTGTAAATCTAGCTCTCGGTTCGTGTCAGTAGAGTCTAAAAAGTATTGTGTTTATTGTCAAACTGTTGTAAAGATGTCAGGAAACACCTTGCATAATCAGGAACAGATATTAGCCGGTCCTACCACAAGAGTAGGGGCTTATACAATGAAGTGGAAGGAAATGTTCAGCTACCAATGACTGGGGAATAAAAGCCCACCGGGTTATCCCGAGGAGAGCACTAGTCTGACTCTGATTTTCACAGCCCTGCATCTATTGTGCTTCACAATACGCTGCAAGCACACCACTAGTTTGGTTGGAATGTTTTGCTTGGACTCTCTCCAAAAGTGCCTGCTACATGCTGCTGACTTCCAGTCTTTCCGCTGACTGGATAGCACGCAACCTTTCGCTGTACCTCGGTACACGTGACAATAAACTGAACAAAACAAAACAGGCTTGCTCCTGCAGTTGGTATTCGCAGCAATGCTCCAGGCTGCCTCCTGTACTGCAGGCATGCAATACTACAGGGTATAGGAGACCATTCGGCCCATTGTTGCAGTGGAGGGGCTCCCTTGAAGGAGCTACACCATCTGTCCCATCCCTCTGCTTATTTGCCAAACGCTGAAAATATCCCCATTACAGGTCATTTGGTCGAATCTCCCCCCTCTAGTTACTCAACCAGTTTTCGTATTCCTTTTGTGCAAACCTTCCAATTACAACTTTGACAAGACATTTGGACACGTGTATGGATAGGAAACGTTTAGAGGGATATGGTCCAAATGCAGGCAGATGGGAGTAACTTGGTCAGCATGGATGAGTTGGGCCGAAGGGCCTGTTTCTGTGCTGTATTATTCTGACACTACACAGCTAGGCCCAAGGGTTGGGAATTGAGACCAGCATTAATATCTTGCTCTTTGGTGAGTGTGGGTTTTTTCTGTGGTGGAATGTTTTGAGATTTCGATTCTCCATCACTTACCTCTTATGCGACAGATTGGAATAATGTTACAGAGTGAGAGAGAGTGTGTGTGGTCTGTGTCTGTGTCTGGGGTGATTAGTGGTCGGCGCAGATTCAGTGGGCCGAAGCGTTTTCGCGCTGCATCTCCAAAGTCTGAAGTGTAAAGATTTGATACGTTGCTAAGTTCATAAAGAATAGGAACAGAATTAGGCCATTCAACCCATCGAGTGAGTTAAAATTGTAAATTGTCCCTAGTGTGTGTAGGACAGCGTTAGCGTGCAGGGATCACAGGTCAGCGCGGACTTGGTGGGCCGAAGGGCCTGTTTCCGCGCTGTATCTCTAAACTAAACTACAGTAGCTGGGCAGGCAATTCTGATTAAGACCCTTGCTGACCTCTTTATGCTTAAGATGCTTTGACCAAATATTAACATCATTTTTAATGTCAAGTGCCTGAGCCAAAAGATGCTTTGATTTGTGGTTTTAGTGCAAATTAGCACAGAGCCAAAGAAGGCTATTGATAGGATAGGCCCACAGATCGACTAAAACTAATTAGATAATTTGATCAACTGGGACTGCTCGATGAAAACATCAGCTCAGTTCTCATTCATTCACCGTCAGCATTTTACTGCCAACTACACAGAGAGCGAGCGGACCAGAGTCGTTATAGATCTGTTCACACACAGCGGCAAGGTAATGGATTCCAATCCCACACTTCCACGATGGCGCAGTGGTAGAGTTGTTGCCTTACAACCCCAGAGACCCAGGTTCGATCCTGACCACGGTTGCTGTCTGTACGGAGTTTGCACGTTCTCCCCCATGAACTGCGTGGGCTTTCACCGGATGCTCCGGCTTCCTCCTACACTCGAAAGACCTGCAGGTTTGGAGGCTAATTGGCTTCGGCAAAATTGTAAATTGTCCCTAGTGTGTGGAGGCTATTGCTAGTGTACGGGGATCGCTGGTCGGCGCAGGCTCAGTGGGCCGAAGGGCCTGTTTCCGTGCTGTATCTCTAAACTAAACTAAAGGTCCACTTCCGTGACTTCAGCGCAAAGGTCCAGCTCGCCAGAGTCAGCAGCGTAACTTCCTTTGCGTAATACTTCTCAAACAGAGCAAATGAAGGGCCGGATAGAGTGGATGTGGATAGGATGTTTCCACTAGTGGGAGAGTCTAGGACCAGAGGGCACAGCCTGAGGATAAAAGGACGTACCTTCAGAATGGAGATGAGGAGGAATTTCTTTAGTCAGTGGGTGGTGAATCTGTGGAATTCATTGCCACAGATGCCAATGGAGGCTGTCAATGGATATTTTTAAGGCAGAAATTGATAGATTCTTGATTAGTGCGGGTGTCAGGGGTTATGGGGAGAAGGCAGGAGAAAGATAGATCAGACACGATTGAATGGCGGAGTAAACTTGATGGGCCGAATGGCCTAATTCTGCTCCTATCACTGATGAACTTGCGAATGAATGAAGGAAGGACCAACACAGTCTCGAAGGCTCACTACACCGTAACGTCAAAGCCAGTGTTTCAATAAAGGTATCAGATTACGGCAACTAAGTTTAGGCGTTTAGTTACTGCACCTCCAGCCTGTCATCTACCTGTAAAAACATTGCTAATTGAACACATCCATCAGCGGCTTTAGGGATTTGTGAAGAAGAGACGTTCGAAAGGCACGCTGCAAATTCAGGACCTTCATATTTGAGCTCCTAATGTTGGCGAAATGTTGCCCTGTGTTTGGGTTGTCATTTTATGTCCCTTACGTTATAGATCGTCGAGTATGATTAAGTAGCTCATAGAAGTTCATTACACTGATGGCTGGACCCAAATTATAACTAACCACATATTCACGGGGTTCGAGAGGAGATTGTTAAAAAACTATGAGCAAAACCGGAGATAAAATGAGAGTAATACCCAAGACCTGCGCCACAATGACCAAGCAAGTTGCTTCAATAGAATGGAGACACAGAGTCAGTTTTGTTTGTTATTGAAAGGTGTATCGAGATACAATGAAAAGTTATTTTGTTGCATGTCATCCAGTCCATGAGAAAAAACTATACATGATTACAATCAAGTCGCCCACAATGTAGAGACAGGATAAAGGGTATACTATTTAGTGCAAGATAAAGTGCAATCAAAGATTGGTCAACAGTCTCCAATGAGGGGGACAGGACTACACTCTATCTAGCTGGTGAGAGGACGGTTCAGAATCCTGATAACAGCTGGGAAGAAACTGTTCTTTAATCTGGACGTGAACTGCAGATGTTGGCTTCTTGAGCAAAACACAAAGTGCTGGAGTTACTCAACAGCTCAGACAGCATCAGTGGAGGAAGTGGATAAGCAACCTTTATATTCCTTCCACAGATGCTGCCTGACCTGCTGAATAACTCCTGCACTTTGTGTTTTGCTCCAAATGAATGTACCTTAATCTCAATTTGTATATTTCTAGAGGGAGATGTTTCACCTTGAGGTGACTGTTTTCTGAGGCAGACCCTCAGGGTTGTAGAAGCCGATGTGGTCCATGTCTGCTGAGACCTCATTGTGGACCTTTATTGCCAGACAATGAGAGGCAGATGAGTAGAGGACCATTGGTGACTAATGTGGAAGGAGCATCCTCTCAAATGCTTCAATCAATGGGTTGACATTGAGTTGGAGCTCAGCCTCCAAAGGTGGGCTTATACAAAATATAGATACAAATGCTGGAGTCACTCAGCGGGACAGGCAGCATCGCTGGGGAGAAGGAATGGGTGGCATTTTGGGTTGAGAAGGGTCTCAACCCGAAACGTCACCCATTCCTTCAAGAGCGGAACTCGCTATCAAAACATGGAGGGGACGGGGGACACAATTTTTTTGGCGGCCACGCGCGCATGCGCACACTCACACACACGCGCGAGGCTTTGAAGGCTCAATCCAGCGCTAAGAACGGAGATCGGAATCACAAAAACTTGGGGGGGGATATCCCCCACCTCTCAAAACATGGGGTGGACGTGTCCGCTCAGGCCCCCCCCGGGTTTTCCGCCCCTGCATTCCTTCTCCCCAGAGATGCTGCCTGTCCCGCTGAGTGACTCCAGCATTTTGTGTCTATATCTGAGGAACTGCAAATGCTGGTTTACACCGAAGATAGACACAAATTGCTGAAGTGTCTACCTTCGATGTAAACCAGCATCTGCAGTTCCTCCCTACACATGTATACAAGCCACGTCTGCCAACTGCAGCTCAAGGCCTGGTTGGGGTGACCTTGGTGCTGGGGAGAAGCCAAGGGAGATTACCTCACGTTGAGTTTTTTATAGATGGAGCAGTTTTACCTTGAGATTTACACGGTGAGAAAGCAGTGCAGGGCTTCAGAATTAAAAGATTCATTCACGTACTTTATCTCAATGACCCGCATAAACCTGCTACTATAGAATAGGTTTGCAAGATATATTTGAATTTTTAAAAGAAAATTGTGTTTCGGTCAAACTATAAATTCTGTCTCAAGACTCTTGGCCTTCTCCTCTCGGAGAGAGTTGTGTAGTGGGCAGAGTGTGGAGAGACAATCCGAACATTGGAGACCGACTGATGATGTGATGGCTATACATGCATCACCCTATACGCACCAATCCTATGTCGCGTCTCCATAAGGCATCACCCTATGGGTCGGCGCGGTGGCGCAGCGGTAGAGTTGCTTCCTTATGCTTCTGTCCCACTTAGGAAACCTGAACGGAAACCTTTGGAGACACTGCGCCCCACCCAAGGTTTCCGTGCGGTTCCCAGAGGTTGCAGGTGGTTGCCGGAGGTTGCAGGTAGTGGAAGCAGGTAGAGAGACTGACAAAAACCTCCGGGAACCGCACGGAAACCTTGGGTGGGGCGCAAAGTCTCCAGAGGTTTCCGTTCAGGTTTCCTAAGTGGGACAGGGGCATTACAGCGTTTAAGATCCGGTGTCAATCCTGACTGTCTGTCTGCACGGAGTTTGTACGCTCTCCCTGTGACCTGCGTGGGTTTTCTCCGGGTTTTCTCCAAAGACGTACAGGTTTGTAGGTTAATTGTCTTGGAATTAATGTACATTGTTCCTAGTGTTTGTAGGATGGTGTCAGTGTGCGGGGATTGCTGGTCGGTGCGGACTCGGTGGGCCGAGGGGCCCTGTATCTTTAATCGCATGTATAATAATAATAATAATAATAAATTTTATTTATTGGGCGCCTTTCAGACATCTCAAGGACACCTTACATAGGTTAACAGGAAATATAAACATATAATCAGAATAAAATAAATAATAAAGACATCACAGAAACACAAATTAAAAACAGAATTCAGTCCAAAAACAAAAATCAAAAACACAATGTGAATGTATGGGCTGTATCTCTAAACTAAACAAAAGTTGTTATTGATACAGAACGATGGAGTGTAAACAAAAGGTTTATTCCCTCAAATTTGTAAAATATCCATCGTCTCAATGTCCTCGTACAGACGACGTTCCTGACAGACTAACCGAAAGCAGACAAGCATTTTCAGGCTGAGAACAAGCTTATCTCAGCAATTTTTGACAGCACCACATTCAGCGACAGATGGGTTTATTAAAATATAACGCTGTGTTTGTGTGTGTGTGAGAGAGAGAGAGAGAGAGAGAGAGAGAATGGTTCTGCTTGGCATGATCAAAAAATATTGCAGGTGTGAAGTAACAGTTCTTTGTGAAAATGGTGTGAGTGGTCTGAATTCTACACCACAGTGCTATTCTATTTCAACAGAGAACACACTCAGTATCCACATAGTCGAGGGATTAAAAAAAAATATTCCTCCCTCCCCTTCAAAACCACACCATCGCTGGAAGATGCGAGGAGAGGCCAAATGGGACCTCCTCACTTCACCTCCTTCCACCCCACACTCCCTCTCGACAAGCGGTGAATCGGTGGAATTCATTAGGAACATATAAACATAGAAAATAGGTCTAGGAGGAGGCTGATCTGCCCTTTGAACCAGCACCGACATTCATTGTGATCATGGCTGATCGTCCCCAATCAATAACCCGTGCCTGCCTTCTCCCCATATCCCTTGACTCCACTAGCCCCTAGAGCTCTATCTAACTCTCTCTTAAATCCATCCAGTGAGTTGGCCTCCACTGCCCTCTGTGGCAGGGAATTCCACAAATTCACAACTCTCTGGGTGAAAACGTTTTTTCTCACCTCAGTCTTAAACGGCCTCCCCTTTATTCTAAGACTGTGGCCCCTGGTTCTGGACTCGCCTAACATTGGGAACATTTTTCCTGCATCTAGCTTGTCCAGTCCTTTTATAATTTTATAAGATCCCCCTCATCCTTCTAAACTCCAGTGAATACAAGCCTAGTCTTTTCAATCATAGAAACATAGAAAGATAGAAAACAGGTGCAGGAGTAGGCCATTTGGCCCTTCGAGCCCGCACCGCCATTCAATATGATCATGGCTGATCATCCAACTCAGTATCCTGTACCTATCTTTCCTCATATGACAGTCATTGCCACGGAAGGCTGTGGAGGTCAAGTCAAAGGATATTTTCTATTGCAGAGATAGATAGATTCTTGATTAGTACGGGTGTCAGCAGGTATGGGGAGAAGGCAAGAGAATGGGGTTAAGAAGAAAAGATAGGTCAGCCATGATTGAAAGATGGAGTGGGCTTGATGGGCCGAATGGCCTAATTCTTTCGTATCAGTTATGAATTTATGAAGTGAAACCATTCCATAAGAACACACTGCCTTTGACAATTCTTCACCACTTACCCACAGTATTACCTCTAGTTCTCTTTCCACGTTCACTGCTTGACCAATCGAGTATTTCTAGCATATCCTGTCTTGATCTCCAAAGCCTCAACAGTTTCAGGATTTTAATTTGCAGGAAGGAACTGCAGATGCTGGTCTACACCGAAGATAGACTCATGGGTGACGTTCCGGGTCGAGACCCTTCCACAGACACCACTGAGATAAACGCTCTGCTTAGATTTTTCTGTGTTGGGATCAGTTATTTCTGAGCGCAATTTCTGAAGAAGGGTCTCGACCCGAAACGTCACCCATCCCTTCTCTCAAGCGATGCTGCCTGTCCCGCTGAGTTACTCCAGCATTTGGTGTCTATCTTCGGGATTTTTATTTTCCATCCTACACTGTCCATGTCAACAAACGTTACCCCAGAGTGAGTGCCAGAGCACATTGTCTTTGCAACAATCACATACAGAACCACTCTCTGGATGCGCTGAGCAGAAATACCACAGGACTTGGAACAAACTGCTGGAAGTACTCAGCAAGTCAGGCAGCATCCAGGAAGGCAAAAGGATGGTTGACTATTCAGCCCTAGATGAGTACCATTCCTTGTTTTCCACAGATGCTTCTTGACCTGCTGTGTTCTTCCTGCAATGTATTTGTTGCTCGAGATTCCAGCATCCAAAGTAATGCAGGTCTATAATATTATAGGAGTTCATCTGTAATGAAGATGATAAATCTTCATCTATTCGGAGATAGAAGCAAGATACTTCATCTACAAGTCCAAGCAGCCCAACATGAATAAAGAACTCACAGAGTATTAATGAGGGCTAATATCGAGGGCGTCACGGTGGCATTGCTGTAGAGCTACTGCCTTACAGCGCTAGAGACCCGGGTTCAATCCTGGCCATGGGTACGGCTTGTACGGAGTTTGTACGTTCTCCCTGTGACCTACGTGGGTTTTCTCCGATATCTTCGGTTTCCTCCCACACTCCAAAGACATACAAGTTTGCAGGTTAATTGGCTTGGTATAAATGTAAATTGGCCCTAGTGTGTATAGGGTAGTGTTGGGGATGGCTGGTCGGCGCAGACACGGTGGGATGAAGGGCCTGATTCCGCGCTGTATCTCTAAACTATATTGTCTCAGTGGCGCCCAGCTGCGTCCAGGGCACTTTCTGTGGCACGCGGCCTTCTGGGTAAACACTGCCGCCATTGCCGGCTCGTTTCCGATGTAAACTTGATCGATCGTACAGTGTTGTGGAAATCACAAACTGCCTTGATTGCACTTGGGACTGAGTACAGAAGTGTTTACGTAAGAGTGAGTTTACATAAGTAACCCATTGCGCAAGACCATTGCGTACGTCTGTATGAAGAGTGCCTGTGTATTCCTGGTGAATTTACTGGATCCACCAAGATGCAGCACAGAACTCCACAAGAGATTCTCCATTCCTGTGGCTATCAAACTAAACCTGTCCCCCCCCCCCCCCCCCTTTCTGTCGTGGGGAGGACGGACAGCCTCCCCCCCCCCCCCCCCCCCCCCAATCTTTACACATCCCCAATCCTTTCCTCTCGTCACTTTAATTTCACATTTCATGTACCTTGTGTTTCATGGACTGTTGGCAGATTAATTTCCCTCCTGGGATAAATAAAGTTCTATTGTATCGTATCGTATGTGGCAGGCTGCCAGCATTATACTGGCAATCCTGCTGGAGGCCATTGCAGTGGGCGCTGGCCAATTCCAGGCAGTTATGACAGCCATTGTTATAGCTACCAGCTCCAGGCAATGCCCACGGCAGCATCCAAGGAGACAGGCAATCTATTATAATGGCCGGGAACAGCATCCTGCTAATAAACAGTTGTACCGCGAATGTTAACTCAGTACATTTTGCACAGAGAGATGAACAGATGTCTAAGTTGCATTTCAGCAAAAATAAAAAGTAAATGATTAAACCCAGACTGTCGAAAGCTGCCAGATAGTTTATGGCAGGCCAGACTGACATGGGTTTATAGTGACACTTTCACTCAGTGAACACCTTTGACAGTAGTCAGGTCCAGCCGCAACGCTTACAATGGGATTGACTCACGGATCTCTGCAGGGATTTGCTCGCTTGTAAATGAACCGTGGCTATTACTGACAATAAATGCTCATGATGGGAGACGGTTTTACAGATGGTGCTAAAATCATCCAAACTGGAACTCACCTGTCAAAAAAAGCCACTACCTGAACCAATTCCCCGCGGTGATCATTACCGCTCAGGTCTCACTCCATTATTAATAGGGAACGACATCTCAGCACTGGCTCTGACCCCGATACTAATAAGATATTACTTATTTATCCTTGTCACGTTATTTAACGCGAGGTAGTCACCACTTCACCCACAGCAGTAACTCACCGCTCCTGGAAACACACGTGTAGACTCACGAGGACTAGCTGACAGACAGCTGAAGGGCAGAGTAAAGATTGGGGTTCGCGTTGGCAACTGGTTCGATGAGGAATCCACGGAGGCTGCAAATCGATATGTGGGACCGGAGGAACGAAGGCTAGTGTGGAGCGAGTGTAGAGAGACGGGCAGCTAGAGTAAAAGGCAGAGGATAGTCTGTGTGGAGAGATGCAAGATAAAGATTCTTGCATCAATCCGTTAAGGTAGGAGTGAGCAGTGTGTGTGTGAGTGCAAGTGAATGAGTGAGTGAGTGTGCAAGTGTGCGTGTGACTGTCTGTGTGTGTGTGTGTGCATGCGAGTGACTCTGTGTGTGTGTGTGTGTGTGTGTGTGTGTGTGTGTGTGTGCGCATGTGCGTGTGCACGTGAGTGACTGTGTGTGTGTGTGCGTGCGCGAGTGACTGGGTGTTTGTGTGTGCGCGCGCGTGCTTTCATGTAGCACAAATAACCCGTCATGTGTAGAAAACCATTGATGGTTTAGTTTGGTTTATTGTCACGCTTATCGAGGCACGGTGAAAAACTTTTGTTTGCTGCTCAGCAGCCAACAGAAAGACAATACATGATTCCAATCAAGCCATCCACAGTGTACAGATACATAGAGTCAGAGTGATACAAGCATGGAAACAGGCTCTTCAGCCCAACTTGCCCACACCGGCCAACATGTCCCAGCTACACTCGTCCCACCTGCCTGCATTTGGTCCATATCCCTCTAAACCTGTCCTATCCATGTACCTGTCCAAATGTTTCTTAAACGTTGCAATAGCACCTGCATCAACTACCTCCTCCGACAGCTCGTTCCATACACCCACCACTGTTTGTGTGAAAAAGTGACCCCTCAGGTTCACATTGAACCCTATTAAATGATAAAGGGGATAACGTGAATAAGGTTGAATGTAAGATGGCATCCAGTAGAGTCTGATCAAAGATAGTCCGAGGGTCTCCAGTGAGGTAGATAGCAGCTCAGGACTGCTCTCTGATTGTTAGTAAGATGGTAACGGCAATGGTGCGAATGCGAGAGAATTGGGAATGGTGATGGTCTTTCACAGGCGATACAGAGGAGAGGGGCCTTGCCAACAAAATGATTATGGAGTAGAAAGAGTCAGCAACTGATTCAGATTTTACCCAAAGGGACAACATGGTATGAAAGGCAAGAGCGCACTCTCAATGCTTCCTCTAACATTTGCCACATTTCTCTCACACAATAAACCGGAGATCCGATGTCCTTTACAGAAAGAGAAAAGTAACCAATGTTCTCGAAACGATCCAGTCACGCGCAGTCACAGATCTTGTCCGGGTCATCGGTGATGGTGCTGTAACTACCTTGACAAAGACACGTTCACACAAGGCACGGCACTTCAATAGAATCATCAAGTTAGCCTGAGGAAAAGATTTAGAACAGGGCCATTTCAAAAGGAAAGCAGCCCAGGCAAGATAATCCTGTTGCCTGGACACTTGGAATAAATCACAGCGACACGTTCAATATGAAAAGGAGGTACTTTGCTCGGCTTGAGTTACAACACGTTGTACAGTGAACTTAACTGAAACACAAAGAACTCCAAAGCATTAAAAATCAAATTGAAAACTCCACGGTTCAATTTTTAATTCTCAGCAAGCACAATGACGCAATCTCCCAACCCGAAACGTCATCTATCCACGTTCTCCAGGGATGCTGCTGATGTGAAGAGTAGATGGAGTCAATGGTGGGGTGTCTGGTCTCTGTGATGGACTGGGCTACATCCATAACTCTGCAATTTCTTACGGTCTTGGGCAGAGCTGTTCCCAAACCAAGTCATGAAGCAACAAAATAGTATGCTTTCTATGGTTTAGAAGGATGAGGGGAACCTCATTGAAACTTACTAAATAGTGAAAGGCCTGGATAGAGTGGATGTTGAGAGGATGTTTCTACCAGTGGGAGAGTCTAAGACAAGAGGGAACAGCCTCAGTCTCAAAGAAGGCATCTTTAGGAAGGAGGAGGAGGAATTTAATTGGCCAGAGGGTGGTGAATCTGTGGAATTCATTGCCACAGACGGCTATGGAGGCCAAGTCATTGGGTATTTTTGAAGCGGAGATTAATAGGTTCTTGATTGGCATCAGGGGTTATGGGGAGAAGGCATGAGAATGGGGTTGAGAGGGGAAGATGTTAGAGATACAGTGTGGGACCAGGCCCTTTGGCCCACCAGGTCCACATTGACCAGCGAACCCCGCACACCAACACTATCCACACACTAGGGACAATTTACAATTTTATCAAAGCCAATTAACCTACAAACCTGTACGTCTTTGGAGTGTGGGAGGAAATGAGGAGACAAAAGATTATAGACAATAGGTGCAGGAGTAGGCCATTCGGCCTTTCGAGCCATTCAATGTGATCATGGCTGATCATCCCCAATCAGTACCCCGTTCCTGCCTTCTCCCCATATCCCCTGACTCCGCTATTTTTAAGACCCCTATCTTGAAAGCTACCCAGAGGAACCCACGCATGTCACGGGGAGAACATACAAACTCCGTACAGACAGCGCTCATAGTCAGGATCGAACCTGGGTATCTGCCGCTGTAAGGCAGCAACTCTAATACTGCGCCATTGTGCCTTCCTCTCTGTGTGCGGTGTGATGTTAAATATTATTAGATCACAGCCACACAACGTGCCTGGAAAGGCTTCATGTTAAAGGCAGGCAGTGTGCGATGCATCACCACTGAGACTGACATGTGATTGTTAACGCAGTGTATTAAGGGAATTGGGAAAAGGAAGGTTAATGGAGTCAAGTCACATACAGGGCACAATATCAATGAGAGTCAGATCAGGACCAGGAGTTGAAATAATCCATTCCCATTACGCGCTGCACACATGCCAAGATGGTTGAAAGAGGAATAAAATGCAGTTTTTGTGGTGAAAAACAGAAGTAGGGGGGTGTCAAGTGGAAAGGAACAGGATCACTGTTTGAATGATCTAAAGGCAAGTCAGTGACCACACGATCTGGGATACTGTTCACTCCTGTGGTATAACAAGGATTTGTTGTTCGCCCAAACAGCGGCAGAGACGCGGGTTCGATCTTGACTACCGGTGCCATCTCTGTGTTGAGTTTCCACCTTCTCCCTCTAACTGCGTGGTTTTTCTCCGAGTGCTCTGGTTTCCTCCCACATCCCAAAGGACATACAGGTTTGCAGGTTAATTGGCCCTCGTGTGTGGGAGGCGAACGCAGAATGACACAGAACTGGTGCGCCAGTGAACGAGGGTCGGCGTGGACTCGGTGAGCTGAAGGGCCCGCTTCCACGCCGTACCGCTAAACTGAACCAGATATTTAATACTAACTTTGTTCAAGGTCCAATCAAGCACTATTAGATCATTTCTGAGTGTGTGAATTACTTCTGCAGATTATTTTAAGACTCTACACTGGCAAGTCACCCAATGGGGTCAAGGAAAGAGCGTTCACGTCGCGACCCTGTTTCCGCCAATCTTTCCACCACCAAGCACAAGAAGCGACAAGACAGACACCATTGTATGCAGATGCTGAGAAGTGTGTTCAGCTCTGGCTGGTCAATTCTAATCTTGTGTGTGGATTCGATAAGAAGAAGAAGTCACCCGAATACACAGGTGGATTCTAGTCTTAAGTTCCACACACACCCAACGTCTACAGATGCACCGTAAAAAGCTTACAGTTGGGTCGCACTCCAACTTGACGTGGGAACAGCTCTGCCCAAGACCGCAAGGAATTGCGTGTTCATCTCTGGCCTTTGTCAAACATGTGCCGATCAAACACCTTCCTCACCCATTGGCCTGCCATGCGTTGCCCTGCCCCCACACTCTGCCAGCGTTCCCCCCCCACCCCCCCCCCCCCTGCAATCAGTCTGAAGAAAGGCCCTGACCAAAAACATCACCTACTATCCAGATTTCCCAGGGATGTTGCCTGACCCACTGACTTACCGCAACACTTTGTGTCTGTTTGACACAATATGATACGATCAAACTTTACTTATCCCAGGAGGGAAATTGATCTGCCAACAGTTATAAAAAACACCATACATGAAACAAATGGTTTGCTTTGGTAAACCAGCGCCTGCAGTTCCTCGTTTCCACATCACAAGGACAGGATGGTCTGGTCTCAGCCGCAATGCAAGTGAAGGCATTTTACGGTATTCAAGTCTGAAGAAGGGTTTCGGCCCGAAACGTTGCCTATATCCTTCGCTCCATAGATGGTGCTGCACCCGCTGAGTTTCTCCAGCATTTTTGTCTACCTTACGGTATTCAAGGCTTTTTTTTGTGATAGGAGCAGAATGAGGCCATTCGGCCCATCAGGTCTACTCTGCCATTTAATCATGGTTGATCTATCTCTCCCTCCTAACCCCATTCTCCTGCCTTCACCCCACAACCCCTGACACCCGTACTAATCAAAAAACGTTGGCCATTGACAGGCCTTTCCATTTCCGACATTACAAAGTGACTGGCCTACACACTGCTTGCAAAGTGCTTTGGACCGAGGCAATTCCTAACAGGTATCAAGTGCAAGCCAGTATTTCTTTCATTACCCGCTGAGGAACCAGAAGATGGCAGAAATCTCCAAGATGTCTGAAAGCAGACAGCAGCAATTATGAGGAAAACGGCTTTTGGCAGCTTCCTTTGACAAAAAAGGTTTTACATTCTGGCAGGCTCTTTCATTCATTTAAGGTCAAGTTGATTTTCTGATGTGCAGCAATAAATCCACGGAAAATATATCTGTACAGTGGACTCGGACAAGATTTCCTAAACGGCTAACAGTAAATGTCAGGACATAAATCCACAGAAGGTTCTTAAATCACCACCGTGTGGCTGCACAGTTGTTCCAATGACAACCGTAGTGTTGCGACTAAATCCACACGGACTCTCGTTTTCACACCTTACCCTTCCTCATCTCTGTCTCCCCCTCTCCCCCGACTCTCAGTCCGCAGAAGGGTCTCAATCATTCTATCCAGAGATGCGACCTGTCCCGCTGAGTTGCTCCAGCATTTTGTCTCCATCCCATCATGAACTCACTTTGCCCCCCCAATCTTGTCACCCTTCCCACCCGCACAGCAACTCCAGGCTCATGTGAAAATTGGACGGGAAGAAACAAGCAAAACCATTGCACAGTTGCAGTTACACCCAATGTCTTGCAAGAGGTTGAAAAGTTTAAAATTAGAGCAAGTTAAACAATTATACAGTGCTTACAGGTTGCCAAGGGCAACCTCCCGTGCTTGAAACATGATCAAAAACTAAGGTTATTCTTTAAAGGCAGAACATTTTCAGCCAACATGGAAGCCAAGTCCTTAGGCCCACCGCGTCCACACCGACCAGCAATCACCCCTTACAATAACAGTATCCTACACATTAGCGACAGCTTAACCAAAGCCAATTAACCTGCAAACCTGTACGTCTTTGGATATGGAGGAAGCCGGAGCAACCGGAGAAAACCCACGCGGTCACTGGGAGACTGTACAACACCCGTCATCAGGATGGAACCTGGTCACTGGCGCTGTGAGGCACTAACTGTACCCACTGCACCACCGTTAATCCAAAATGGCCAAAGCAAACAACAGTAGAATTTAAAGTAACAAAAAATGGTTTGTGAATTAGCAACGTATCAAATAAAACTCTCACAATGATTTCTTCACTTCATGGACGGTGACTCCGGGTGCCCTGGCTTCCTCCCACACACCAAAGACGCGCAGGTTTGTAGGATAATTGGCTTCTGTAAAATTGTCCCTGGTATGTTGGGAGTGGGTGAGAAAATGGGATAACATAGAACTAGTGAGAACTGGTGATGGATGGTCAGCGTGGACTCAATGGGCCGAAGGGCCTGTTTCAACACTATCCCTAAACTAAAAAGAACATAGCAATGACACTTTGGCATCTGGCCCCCACAGTACATGCTGAACAGATGATGCAACTCGCAGTGTAGTTAGCCTGAGAACAAACAAAACTCACAGTTTTGTCCATTGGACAGTGTACAAAATAACATGAAGCATCCGTCGAGGCTTTTCTTTTAAAACACACACATTGTACTGTGGAGTATTTTTGTACAGATTTATGATATTTTTGGAATTCTTCCCAGGTAACCAAAAGAACAAGGAATCCTTTACTTAGTTTAGTTATAGAGTGCGGAAAACAGGCCCTTCGGCCCACGCCCACGCCAATCAGTGATCACCGCACACTAACACTATCCTACACACACCAGGGACAGTTTTACATTTGTTTACCAAGCCAATTAACCTGCAAACCACTTATGTCTTTGGAGTGTGGAAGGAAACCGGAGCAGCCGGAGAAAACCCACGCAGGTCACGGGGAGAACGTACAAAATCTCTGTACAGACAGCACCCGTGGTCAGGCTCGAACCTGGGTCTCTGGTGCTGAAAGCGCAGCAACTCCACCACTGCGCCACCGTGCCGCCCCCTCCCCGAACTTCTCCCCTGAACTTGCCTCATGTTGCGGCTTTTCATTCAGTGCTTTAAAAAAAGACCTGTTATCTCTCCAGATTTAGGTGCTTGGTGTGTAACCGAAGGAGCTCGGAGGTAGTGCTGGGGAGTTTACACATTGCCCTGGAGGGAGTCATTGTCACAAATTGGTACCCTTCAACATTTGCTCTTCAGCCAGCTGGAACCAATCCAGATTTAGCTGAAAATACTCTGCTGTTGATTTGCAAAAATAGGGGATAATATTCAGACTGCTCACTAATATTTGCAAACACAAGGATGAGATCTATATTTATCTGCTGTGCGCTGAAATTCAGAGCAGGGCCTTTTGTTCTGTTTTAAATCCGTTATTCATGCCCTACGCATAGTAAGATAGAAAATGTATGTGAAGCAGAATTTATCAAAATAAGAAATCACTTTTCAAAATAAATTGCTTCCGTTTTTTCCCATCCACAGCTCCTTGCAGTGGGAGTCCAACATTAATCTTTGCTCGTGTTAGCCTCTAAAGTAAACGTGGAGAGCCTGGAAGGTGAGGTGGCGCAGCGGTAGAGTTGCTGCCTCACAGCGTCAGAGACCAGGGTTCAATCCTGACTACAGGTGCTGTTAGTACAGAGTTTGAACGTTCTCCCCGTGACCACGTGGGTTTTCTCCGCGTGCACCGGTTTCCTCCAACACTTCAAAGACGTCCAGGTTTGTAGGTTAATTGGCTTCTGTAGATTGTCCCTAGTGTGTGGGATAGAACTAGTGCACGGGGTGATCATTGGTTGATGTACACTCGACGGGCTGAAGGGCCTGTTTCCACACTGTATCTCAAAAACTAAAACTAAGACAAGGGTTGGTTTTATCATCATGCTCAGTACAGACAACATTTAGTTTAGAGATACAGCGCAGAAAAAGTCCCTTCGGCCCACCATGACTGCACCGACCAGCAATCCCCATGCACTAGCACTATCCTACACACACTGGGGACAATTTACAATCTACAGAAGCCCATTAACCTACAAAGCTCAGTAGTGGTGTGGAGAAAATAACCTGCTCCTCAACACCTTAAAGACCAAGGAGATAATAATAGACTTCAGGAAGAATAAAACGGACATGGTACCATTAATTATCAGAGGGGACTGTGTGGAGAGGGTGGCGGATTTCCGCTTCCTGGGAATCCATATTGAGGAGGACCTGACGTGGAGCGTGAACACCTCTGCGCTGCTGAAAAAGGTCCAGCAGAGACTGCACTTCCTGAGGGTGCTCAGGAAGAATAACATCACTCAGAGACTGCTGCTGTCCTTTTATCGGTGCTCCATTGAGAGCATCCTAACATACTGTGTATGCGTATGGTACACCAGCTGCACAGCGGCTCAGAGGAAAGCGCTCCAGAGGGCCATTGACAACGCCCAGAGGATTGTCGGCTGCCCTCTCCTTACCTTGGAGGACTTACACAGTTCCCGCTGCATCAAAAAATCCCAGAGTATTATAAAGGACATTTCCCACCCCGGACACTCCCTGTTTGAACTGTTACCGTCAGGCAGACGGTACAGATCTACAAGGACAAGGACAAACAGACTTAAAAACAGTTTTTACCCCACTGCTATAAAGGCACTAAATGTAGCCGCCAAGGAACGCAGGGGCGATACATACTAAGAGACTGTGAAATCGACAGAAGGATGTAGGGCTGGGTGTTTATGCGTGCTATTTTAATGATATTTATTTTAGTTGTTTATCTTTTTAAATATTTTACCTTGTATGTATCGTTAGCTTTTAGAAATGTTTGAATGGTGCACTGACTGGCTGACATTCTACAATTTTGTTCTACATGGTTCATGTTACAATGACAATAAAGAAACTATTCTATTCTATTCTATTCTATTCTAAAGCTGTATGTCTTTGGAGTGTGGGAGGCAACCGGAGAACACCTACGCAGGTCACGGGAGGAACGTGCAAACTCCATACAGACAGCACCAGTAGTCAGGATCGAACCCGGGTCTCTGGCGCTGCGACCGCTGCGTCACCGTGCGCCCATCGTGGGCTGAAGGGCCTGTTGCTGTTCTGTCCTGTGATTTGTAACCTTTTTGAGTTTGTAATGTCAGATCAAACTCAGCTGTGAGGTCTGTGCTGGCGGAAGCAAGCCGTCCAGCGCTCGCTCGGTCAATGAATAATAGATGCTGGGGAAGTTCCCAAAAGGTGATGACAATCGAGCGATCCATACGTCAGCGGGGATTCTAGAGACCGCTACATCAGCAGTGAATCAGCAAACCCAGAGGCTAAAGGACAGGGGAAAGCCAGCAAAATAATGCAGAGATCAGTCGGTAAAGGATTTACAAAGAGTAATAGCCAGCCCCTGATGAATTTATGCAAAGTTGCACAGAGGAGTTAACCCTTCACCGATATCCCTTGCAGTTCATTCTGGGGGGTTAGTTCAACCATTTTACAGCTTCACTCAATTATCAATTGTGAAGGTTTTAGGTCATAAGGTTGTAAGGAATAGGATTATGATTTTTGTTTCCCCAGAGTCACTGACTCGTGCAAAGGCCAATGCAACCTCCAGTTATCTTGCCCAATGGGCCAGTCGTTTTTAAACACGACGCGACTTTAGACTTGAGACACAGCGCAGAAATAAGGCCCTTCGGCCCACCGTATCTGCGCCAACCAGCAATCACCCCTTACACAAACCAGGGATGATTTACAGTTTTTACCCAAGCAGATTAACTGGCAAACCTGTACGTCTTTTGAGTGTTGGAGGAAGCCTGAGCACCTGGTGAAAACCCACGCAGGTCAGAGCAAGTGTTTAAGAAGGAACTGCAGATGCTGGTAAATCGAAGGTACACAAAAATGCTGGAGAAACTCAGCGGGTGCAGCAGCATCTATGGAGCGAAGGAAATAGGCAACGTTTCGGGACGAAACGTTGCCTATTTCCTTCGCTCCATAGATGCTGCTGCACCCGCTGAGTTTCTCCAGCATTTTTGTGTATCAGGTCAGAGGAAGAATGTGCAAACTCCGTACAGACAGTACCCATAGTCAGTATCGAACCCGGGTCTCTGACGCCGCAAGGCCGCAGCTCTATCGCTGCGCCACTGTGCCGTCCTAGGGGAGGCACTGTGGGAGGCCATTTGGCCCATTGTCAATGCCAGCACCCACATCGTTCCCATCAATTCTCCCAATTTCCCTATGAACCGATCTCCCTTACAAACCCATGAACCCCAAACAACGAACAGTGGGGCCTTTCACGATCAAACCTACACGTTTGCAGCAGAACATGGAAACTACAAACTCACAACATCGGAGGTCAGATTGCTGGTGCTTTGAAGCAGCAGTACTGTCAGCTGTGCCACTATATCACCCAGTCATCCTGTGTAAGACACAATGTGCTGGAGTAATGCCCCTGTCCCACTTAGGAGACCTGAACGGAAACCTCTGGAGACTTTGCACCCCACCCAAGGTTTCCGTGCAGTTCCCGGAGGTTGCAGGTGGTTGCAGGTAGTGGAAGCAGGTAGGGAGACTGACAAAAACCTCCGGGAACCGCACGGAAACCTTGGGTGGGGCGCAAAGTCTCCAGGGGTTTCCGTTCAGGTTTCCTAAGTGGGACAGGGGCATTACTCAGCAGGTCAGGCAGCATCTCTGGAGAACGTGGATAGGTGACGATTCGGGTCGCAACCCTTCTTCAGACGTGCAGGTTTATTAGATTAATTGGTCTTGATAGTTAAAAAACTGCTACTGGCATGTAGGGAGGCACAAAAAAACTCAGCGGGACAGGCAGCATCTCTGGAGATAAGGAATGAGCGACATATCGGGCCAAAACTCTTCTTCAGACCTTCTTCAGTTCTCGACCGAAATGAAAGTTACTCCAGCTTTTTGTGTCTATCTTCGGTTTAGACCAGCATCTGCAGTTCCTTCCTACACGCTAGTGTGTAGGGAGCGGATGTAAAAGTGGGATAACATTGAAGGAGTGTGAACAGGTGATTGATGGTCGGTGTGGACTCAGTGGGCCTCGGGGCTTGTTTCCCTGCAGTATCTTTCAATTCAATTCAATACTCATCAAGCTACTTCAAGGACCATAGAAGAAAAGTAAACTCCCAGTAATTTATAGCACAGAGTCTATCTATCCCAATAGATCAATGTTACTGTTTATGCTCCATGCGAGCCTGACTTTGTTTATCCTTCTGCCAGTTCCTTTCTTCCTGCTATATTAATGTCGTTTCCCCTTGAATTCGTCGATGTTTTTCACCTCAACCACTTCAAGACTTTAGCAAATCCCACATTCTTACAATTTTCTGGGAAAAGGCGTTTCTTCCAAATTCCTTACTGGGGGGATTAGTTTCTATGGAAGATCGTCACAAAATGCCGGAGTAACTCAGCGGGTCAGGCAGCATCTCTGGAAGAAAGGAATAGGTAAAGTTTTTGGTCGAGACCCTTCCACAGCCTGATGAAGGGTCTTGACCCAAGACGTCACCTATTCCTTTTCTCCAGTGATGCTGCCTGACCCGCTGAGTTACTCCAGCATTTTGTGTCGATCTTCCGTGTAAACCAGCATCTGCAGTTCCTTCTTACAGAATTAGTTTCTATCTCGTTTAGGTTTAGGACTGCTCCTTAAATGCAAATATTTTCTCTACACGACCCAATAAAATCACCATAAAAGTCTCAACCATCTTCAATGCTCCAGAGGAATGAACTCTGCTCTCAGATTAGATGGATCCTACCCCATCCAGCACCATCTCCAAACATTCTTCCAAGCGGATTTAATCCCGTCAGCGAGAGGAACTAAACTAGGAGCTCCCAATCCATGTTTCACCTTAACCCACCTTGTTGCCAGAGGCCAGTGAACAAACACTGCTCGCTTCCCACAATGCAGCTGGGCAGCGCTCCCCTTGAACGGGGTTAATAGTCAACCACAGTGGACTCTGAGGCGTGTCACATACAGGCTAGACCAGGTGGGAACGGGCAGACATCCAAAGGTCAGAATTATACCAGAAAACTCCAACCTGCTAAATCCATGCTCACCATTAAGGGGCTGCCCCACTTGGGCGACCTAATTGGCGAGTTTAGAAGAGTTTGAAAAAATGACATGTTGAAGACCTCCTTCGACTATGTAGAAGACCTCCTTCGACCTCCTTCAACTATGTTGAACACCAGCTTCAACTAGCTACGACTAACTTCATGAAAATTGCACACCGAATAGTGAAGAGTGAAGACGACCTCCTTTGATCTCCTTTCGACTATGATGAAGACTATCTACGACTACCTTCGACTACCCTCGATTACCCACGACTAACATGCCGACCAACTACGACCTACTACAACTAAACCTACGAGTTAAAAAAAAGTATCAATTTTTTCCATGGCGACCTTTTTTTACTCGCGGGCATATTTTAACATATTGAAAAAAACGCCGCGTCCTAGCTGAGGCCTCGAGTACGCGGAGACCACTCTCGAGCATGAAGGAGAGATACGAAGACCTCCTATGACCTCGTGACCTTTGAGTCTGGTCGGCACAGACTCAAACCCCCTTGCCCCTCCTTTGCCATCGAAGCCCTGTTCCTTTCCACAATTTAAAATATATTCCATTATGAAAGCTATGGAAGCATCTGCTCTCATAGTTTATCAGGAAGTACAACAAAGAAAGAACATTTCTCACAGTATAAAACCAATTCCTCCTTTTTTTTTTGCTAGTTATCACAAAGTTGAATATTTAGGCTCTGACTTCTCGCTAGGCTATAAAACTAACGTGTCTTTTTTTTTTCTCCAATTTTGACCTGAAACATTAATTTTGTTTCTCATTCCACAGATGCTGCCTGACTCGCTGTGTGTTTCCACCATTAATTTTTTTACTAGATCACGTTTCCAGCAGCAGCAGTTCTTTGATTTTCCTGCAAGTTCTCTTGCTAGTAACCCACCTTCAGGTTGCACTTGGAGCCTGCGACTAACAATCCAAACATAAACTCCCCAAACGTGGGAAGCCTTAATTAAATCTCCCTCTAATCTCTCGGTCTTGCTGTTCAACGTTCTGGCTTTCACTGTCTCTCTGCTTAGCTGGGGCTATTCCGACAATCCCATTCCGCTTTCCCTCCCAATTCAACCAGAATTAGGCAATGCTTTGCTTGCAGTTCATCCAGTGATGTTTTTAATAAGTCTGGCTTGACTTCATGGCTTGTATTCTCCTTGCCTCTATTTATAATGGCAAAGATCGCAAATGCTTTTTCAGCAACTTGTCAATTCTTGCTGCCACCTACGCACAATGAGGAACACAGAGGATTCTCAACGCTCGGCTGCACGCCGTTACTTCCTTTGCCAACTATTTTTAAAAAGTGTCTAAACACAATTTACGCAATTTAATTTATAAATATTAATATGTGCTTTCAGTGAATTGCTTGTTTGGTTTTACATGACACTTTTTTTTGTGTTTGCAGAGGCAGCACAGTAAATGAAAGCAGATTGCAAGCTGCAGGAGTCCACAATTTGTTTGTTGTTCCAATCCACAGCCTTCAGCCAAATGCACAGCTCCGTTGCGAAAGATCCAATTAATTCCATTCCACGTGTAATGCCAAAATAAAAGGGGTAGGAAAGAACTGCAGATGCCGGTTTAAACCGAAGGTAGACACAAAATGCTGGAGTAACTCAGCGGGACTGGTAGCATCTCTGGAGGGAAGGAATGGGTGAGATTTCGGGTCAAGACCCTTCTTCAGACTGATGTCGGGACAGAGATAGAATGTGGTCGGAGATAGTAAAACTGGTGGGAGAACTGGGAAGGGGGAGGGAATGGAGAGAGAGGGAAAGCAAGGGCTATTTGAAGTTAGAGAAGTCAATGTTCATACCGCTGGGGAATATGAGGTGCGGTTCCTCCAATTTGCGCTGGGCCTCACTCTGACAATGGAGGAGGCCCAGGACAGAAAGGTCAGATTGGGAACGGGAGGGACAGTTAAAGTGCTGAGCAACCGGGAGATCAGGTAGGTTAAGGCAGACTGAGCGGAGGTGTTCAACAAAACAAA
The DNA here is from genome assembly GCF_010909765.2 of Amblyraja radiata. Classification (NCBI taxonomy): domain Eukaryota; kingdom Metazoa; phylum Chordata; class Chondrichthyes; order Rajiformes; family Rajidae; genus Amblyraja; species Amblyraja radiata. The sequence continues at coordinate 40,301,408 of NC_045972.1, read as the reverse complement.
TTTGGTCGATTCATTATCACCTTTTCCACAGCCAACAATGGACCGTTGTGGGCTCCACCTTTCCTTGATCATCAGTGCTGGCTTTGATTTGTTCTTTTGATACCTTTCATTCATTTTATTTTCTTTGTACCTTTTCTAGTTTCCCTCTCACCTGACTCTGTCTGAAGGGTCTGAAGGACCTAAAACGTCACCTATTCCTTTTCTCCACAGATGATGCCCGACCCACTGTTACTCCAGCACTTTGTGTCTATCTTCTTTTAACACCATGTCATCCGAGCAGAGAATGTGTCACTAAATTACTCATGATTCACGAGTAATTGTGAGCGGTGACAGACTTTAATTGTTAAATAAATATACAGTATTTAAAATAAAGCCTCCTCCTCCTATATTTAGAAAGAGATCTTTGCTCTTTAAACTCTTCAGAAGAAATAAGTGAAAATATTTACAGTTCATCCACAGAAGCAAAAAGAATAAGCAAGGAATTCACAGGGAAGCACTTAACACAGGGCAAGAGTTCAATAAATGGCTGTACATACCGTAATAGTGTATAGTTGGTAATGATAAAAGGATCAATAAAGCTGTTAGCCAATATCTAATAATAGGTTATGAAACATTCTCCAAAAATGTTGTGACTAACTCAGAGCTATTGTATGCTGAAGGTATCTTCGCCAGACAGAAATTCAAGGACCTGCCATAATGCAAGTATCGATAGACACAAAATGCTGGAGTAACTCAACGGGTCAGGCAGCATCCCTGGAGAAAAGGAATGGGTGACGTTTCGGGTCAAGACCCTTCTTCAGACTGAGAGTCAGGGAAAATGGAAACAATAGACAATAGGTGCAGGAGTAGGCCATTCGGCCTTTCGAGCCAGCGCCGCCATTCATTGTGATCATGGCTGATCATCCCCAATCAGTACCCCGTTACTGCCTTCTCCCCATATCCTCTGACTCTGCTATTGTTAAGAGCCCTATCTAGCTCTCTCTTGAAAGCATCCAGAGAACCTGCCTCCACCACCCTCTGAGGCAGAGAATTCCACAGACACACCACTCTGTGAGAAAAAGTGTTTCCTCGTCTCCGTTCTAAATGGCTTACTCCTTATTCTTAAACTGTGGCCCCTGGTTCTGGTCTCCCCCAACATCGGGAACATGTTTCCTGCCTCTAGCGTGTCCAAGCCCTTAACAATCTTATATGTTTCAATGAGATGCCCTCTCTTCCTTCCAAACTCCAGAGTGTACAAGCCCAGCTGCTCCATTCTCTCAGCATATGACAGTCCCGCCATCCCGGGAATTAACCTTGTAAACCTACGCTGCACTCCCTTAACCTTGTAAACCGATGCTGCACCCCCAGAAACAAGAGATATAGATTGTAAGTTGCCCAAGTCTGACCCGCTGAGTTACTCCTGCTTTCTGTGTCTATCTTCGGTTTAAACCAGCATCTGTAGTTCCTTCCTATATATATATAATTAAAGTATAAATTGACACAAAATGCTGGAGTAACACGGCGGGTCGGGCAGCATCTCTGGAGAAAAAGCATGGGTGACTGAAAACTCTGAAGAAGTGTCCCGACTCAAAACGTCACCTATCCTTTTTCTTCCAGAGAAGCTGCCTGACTCGTTGAGTTCCCCCGCCAAAGATTGACACAAAATGTTGGATTAACTCAGCGGATCAGGCTCTGGAGAAAAGGAATAGGTGACGTTTCGGGACAAAATGCCGGATCCCAATAAAGTATCGCACCTGATCCCAGACAGTACTGGGGTGTCAGGGCAGGTCTAACTATAAATATAAATATAACTGAAGAAGGGTTTCGGTCCGAAACGTTGCCGATTTCCTTCGCTCCATAGATGCTGCTGCACCCACTGAGTTTCTCCAGCATTTTTGTGTACCTCAGGTCTAACTATACCTGTATGTGCAGGGACAACATGGATGGCAAAGGGTGGCTATCTAAATGTAGTGAAGCAACAAGGCCTAAACCAGCACTTCACATTGTGATGGGAACCAGCCCCTTTACAAGAGATCTGTAGTCAATAATCTGTAGCTTATAAACTACTAAGATTGGATTTAAACGTTTGCTGAAACTAATGGCTAGTTCTGCTCTTAGATACAGGGAGAATGTTTGATCTCCATCGGACTTATTTTCTCTTGTACGTGTGCCTTATATTTAACATTATGCTTCATGTTTTATTAGATATCTCCAAAGATTGCCTTTAATGAAGCTATGTAATCACATCAATGAGCACACCGTTTTATTGGGATGAGACTCAGCGTAAAAATTCATTTATATTCTATAGTCTAAGTGGCTGGTGTCCCTAGTGCGTGTAGGAGAGTGTTGGTGTGCGGGGATTGTGGTCGGCACGGGCTCGGTGGACCGAAGGGCCTGTATCCACACTGTATCTCTAAACTATACACCACAGCACTCGTAATATAAAAGTCTGCAATATTCACAATCTCCATTATATTAAACATTCATTACCTCTAATAATCTCTAATGATGATGACTGCAATGGGGGAAAAAATCACTGGATGTGAAACACCTTGAGGACTTGAATATTGTTAGCTAAACGCAAGCTCTCTTTATGATCCACCCCTTTCATTCTCCTCTACCCTTCCTTACTAAGGCTCTGTGCTGGTGCTGATGTCCAGTTCCATAGTTAAGTGTTCATTGTCCATGTCTGAGTCTGGTTAATGATCAGGGGCAGGAATCTACATCTCTGATCATCAGTCAGGTTGAATTGTAATACATGTCTCGTCCTTTAATCTCTTCACTACAATCTCAGCCAGGGGGTTCCACACCTGACCTCGGGTGCTGTCTGTGTGGAGTTTGCATGTTCTCACTGTGACCACGTGGGTTTCCCACGGATGGTTCAGTTTCCTACCTCATCCAAAAGAAGTGCAGGTTTGTAGGTTCATTGGCTTCTGTGAATTGTAACTTGTCCCGAGTGTGTAGGATGGTGCTAGTGTACGGGGTGATTATTGGTCTAAAGGTCTGTTTCCACGCTGTATCTCTTAAGTCTAATGTCGAATAGGTACAGGAATCTTGCCGGATGACTTTGATTGGTGCTAATGGTCAATATCAGGTAACACGTCATATAGAAACAAAGAACTGCAGGTGCAAGGAAAGACACAAAATGCTGGAGTAACTCAGCAGGTCAGGCAGCAACAGTCTGAAGAAGGATCCCAACCCTGCTCATCAACTATCCATGTTCTCCAGGGATGCTGCCTGACCCGCTGAGTTACTCCAGCACTTTGTGTCTTTACTAACACAACATATAGTTCATAACTGAGATTAGCAGAGGACATTTTGATCTGCAGGACTGCGACATTAAGCGTGGCCTTGTAATCAGCCGCTAGCGAGCTCCTTTATAACATGGACAATTGGAAAATAAATGTTTTGAAACTTGCAATGTGTTGGATGAGATAAAATGCATGGGATCCACGAAGTGAACGAGATGGTTTATTTTGCACAATAGTAGTGGCAGTATGAATGTGTGTCGCCAGACCTGCGTTAGATTGCTTTGTAATCACTTTCTGAGCATTTGCAGAGCCGGTGAGGATTTACCAGCACTGTAGAAAAGCAATCTCTCAGTAACTAAAAATCCTGTTAATATTCTTGAAAAAAAAAAATGGCACAGAAGTCCAGAGTCTAAAAGGCAATTTCTGCAGAAGATTGCAACAGGGAACAAAGTTCAAAATAAAATCGAACTACACCTGATGATACAGTTCTGTGTTTATTTTCATTTTCCCAAACTTCCAAACGTACTGGCTATCACCCTTATAGAATGTTATGGTACTGTACCTTATTCCATAAGCTCAGGCACTGTTTGATTCACCGCATAGAGGATATTGGACATTGGCTGAGGAATTACAATGCTGAGAACTATATTCTGCAAGAACATTGTGCAGGAAGGAACTGCAGATACTGGTTTAATCGAAGGTAGAAACTCAGCGGGACAGGCAGCATCTCTGGAGGGAAGGAATGGGTGACGTTTCGGGTCGAGACGCTTCTTCAGACTGAAAACCCGAAACTTCACCCATCCCTTCTCTCCAGAGATGCTGCCTGTCCTGATGAATTACTCCAGCATTTTGTGTCTATCTTCTGCAAGAACTATATTCTGCACTCTGTATCTTCCCCTTTGCACTATCTATTGTACTTTAGTTTAAACTAATTGTATCTATGTATGGCATATCTATCTCTATCTGGTATGTTAGGGCAGCACGATGGAGCAGCAGTATAGTTGCTGCCTTCCAGCGCAGAGATCCAGGTTCGATCCTGAATACGGGTGCTGTCTGTATGGAGTTTGTGCGTTCTGCCCGTGACCTGCGTGGCTTTTCTCCGGTTTCCTCCCACACTCCAAATACGTACAGGTTTGTAGGTTAATTGGCTTAGTATGAATGTAAATGGGTCCTAATGTGTGTAGATAGTGTTAATGTTCAGGGATCGCAGGCCGGCACGGACTCGATGGGCCGAAGGGCCTGTTTCCACACTGTATCTCTAAACTAAACTAATCTGATCTGTTTGGATAGAACACAAAGCCAAGCTTTTCACTGTACTTCAATAAACCTAAACATTATTCGGTCTATCATGCTTCTGCTATCCACCAACTTCCACGTCAATATTTAGTTCCAGCACCCTGATTTTTTCCCCCTTTTCCAAATATATATTCAATTTCCTTTTGAAAGTTACTATTAAATCTGCCTCCAATAACCTGCACTCCAGATCAGAACAAATTTCTGGTGTGGAAAAGCAGGCATGATTAGTAAGTTTGCAGATGACTCTTAAGTGGCAACATTGACAGTCAAGATGGTTTTCAAGAATTACAACAGGATTCATTTGTCAGCTGGGCAAATGGGCTGAAAAATGGCTGTCAGAGTTTAATTCAGATCAGTGTGAGGTGTTGCATTTTAGGAATGTTAAACAAGGACAGACCTTCACAGTGAATGGTGGGGCCCTTGGGAGTGGTGTAGAGCAGAGGGATCTAGGACTACATGTACACAGTTCCCTGAAAGTGGCATCACAGGTAGATGGGGTGGTGAAGAAGGCTATGACACACTGGCCTTCATCAGTCCGGGAAATTAATATGGAAGTTGGAATGTTTAAGAAGGAACTGCAGATGCTGGAACAATCGAAGGTCGACAAAAATGCTGGAGAAACTCAGCGGGTGAGGCAGCATCGATGGAGCGAAGGAATGGGTGACGTTTCGGGTCGAGACCCTTCTTCAGAAGTTGGAATGTTATGTTACAATTGTACAAGACATTGGTGTGACCACAATTGCTGTATTGTGTTCAGCTTTGGTCACCCTGCTATAGGAAAGATGCCGTTAAGCTGGAAAGAGAGTAGGGAATTTTTATGAAGATGTTGCCAAGATTCAAAGGCTTCAGCTTTTGGGAAAGGTCGACTTTTTTCCTTGAATCACTGGAGGCTGGGACTTTATTCCTTGGAGAGCAGGAGGCTGAGGAGGGGTCTAATAGAAATGCATTAATTCATGAGAGGAATCCTAGAGTCTTTTCCCCCATGGTAGGAGAATCAAGAACTAGAAGGCATAGGTTTAAGATGAGAGTGTAAAGAGGCACCAGAGGGACATTTTTTTCCACACAGAGAGTGGTGGGTATATGGAACAAGCTGTCAAAAGTAACTGAGGCAGGTACAATAACAACACTTAAAAGACATTTGGACAAGTACATGGACAGGAAACATAGAAAATAGGTGCAGGAGTAGGCCATTCGGCCCTTCGAGCCTGCACCGCCATTCAATATGATCATGGCTGAT
>NC_045972.1:40170645-40290645 GCF_010909765.2 Amblyraja radiata | reverse complement strand
AACTTCACCTTAAAGACAGAGCGCAGGCGCCGGGACTTCGACCCAATTCAAGGCGGAGATAGAAAATAAAAAGCTGGAGTAGCTCAGGGGGACAGGCAGCATCTCTGGGGAGAAGGGACTGGTGACGTTGCGGGTCGAGACCCTTCTTCAGGCTGAGAGTCAGGGAGACAGAGAGATATGGAAGGGTCGGGTGTGAAAAGCACAGATCAAAGGAGACGTTGATCAAAGAAAATGCCAAGGAATGGTTCATTGTTAGCTGTGGGGAAGGTGACAAGGGGGTGTACAGTCAGTAAAAGTTAATCAGGGGGGGGGGTCAGTGAAACTAGTGGGAGAACTGGGATGGGGGGGGGGGGGGAGAGAGGGAAAGCATGTTACTTGAAGAGGGGGAGAATTACTGCTCCTTCCCCAAGGGACAACCTTGTTCCTCAATTGTATTCAAGAAGGAACTGCAGATGCTGGAAGATCGAAGGTACACAAAATTGCTGTTTCTCCAGCAATTTTGTGTACCCTCAATTGTATTTATTGTTTCAATTCAGTTTAGTTTATTGCCACGTGCACCGAGGTACAGTGAAAAGCTTTTGTTGCGTGCTACCCAGTCAGCAGAAAGACAATACATGATTACAATCGAGCCGTGGATACATGATCAGGGAATACCGTTCAGTGCAAGGTAATGGCAGCAACGTCCAATCAAGGATAGTCCAAGGGTGACCAAAGAGGTAGATAGTAGATAGTACCACTGCTCTCTGGTTGTGGTAAGGTGATTCAGTTGTTTGGTCCAACAGCAGAGTTTAAAGTCAATTTACAGAGGCTGGGATTATCTAAGTAAGCCCCCCCCCACACACACACACACACACTCTTGATTAGTACGGGTGTCAGGGGTTATAGGGAGAAGGCAGGAGAGTGGGGTTGAGAGGGAAAGATAGATCAGCCACGATTGAATGGCAGAGTAGACTTAGTCATAGAGTGATACAGTGTGGAAACAGGCCGTTCGGCCCCACTCGCCCACACCGGCCAACAATGTCCCAGCTACACTAGTCCCACTTGCTTGCGCTTGGTCCATATCCCCCCCCAACCTGTCCTATCCATATACCTGTCCAACTGTTTCTTAAACGATGGGATAGTCCCATCCTCAACTATCTACTCAGGCAGCTTGTTCCACACACCCACCACCCTATGGTGAAAAAGTTACCCCTCGGATTCCTATTAAATTTTTCCCTCTTCACCTTGAACCTATTTCCTCTGGTCCTCGATTCCCCTACTCTGGGCAAAAGACTCTATGCATCTACCCGATCTATTCCTATCATGGCTTTGATGGGCCAAATGGCCTAATCCTGCTCCTATCACTTATGAACTAATGAAGACACAAAGTTCTCGGTGCCAGCCCGAAGGATCGTCAGTCGGCGTAACTGGGCGGGAACTGGAGACATCGGATGTGAGGAGCAAGGGCCGGTAGGAGGGAGAATTGGGGTAATGCCTCCAGGACCTTCAAGGTCGGATGCTGGAGGTGCACCCGGGGCGCAAAGATGGCCGGGCGAGGAGAGGAGAGGAGAGGAGAGGGACGTCGGTTCGTGGGAACTGCTCCAGCACATCGAGCACGCTGACCGATTGAACTTTGGACTTTGGAAATGGCGGTGAAACATGGCGGCGCCCGCATGTGTAATGTATGCCTAAAGAATTTAATTGTGCAGTTGCACATGTCACACAAAAAAGCACCATTGAAGCATTGAAACTCACAGGCTAGACACCATCTGGGAAGGGGTAGGGCAGGATAGGATGCTGCTTGGATTGGAGGGTATCAACTCAATGAGAGGTTGTATAAACTTGAGCGAAACAAGGAATGCAGATGCATTTTATGACATTCCTTGAACAAACTTGGTTTGTTTTCTCTGGGAAAATGGGGTTTGAGAACAGGCCTAGAAGTATACAAAATTAGGAGGGGCTTAGATAGGGTAGACAGTCAGAACAGGGCACAAAGTGTTGGAGTAACAGCAGCTCATGCAGCATCTCTGGTGAACATGAAAAGGTGGAGATACGGTACGATGTGATAGAACTTTATTTATCCCAGGAGGGAAATCTACCAACAGTCATAAAACACATGAAACATGAAACATGAAACATGAAACATGAAATTAAAGTGGCGAGTGGATGTGGAAAGCACTGGGATGTGCAAAGATTTGGGGAGGGGGGAGGGAGTGGCTGAGGGTAGGGGAACGGAGTGGGACGTAGAAGTGAGGGAGGGGGAGGAGAAGGGGAGGAGAGGAGGGAGAGTGAAGAGGAGGGAAGGGAGTGTTGGTGGATGAGGGGGAATGGAGGAGGATAGGGGTAGGAAGAGGGATGGCGAGGCACAGTTGAGGAGGGTTGGCGTAACTCGTGTCACAGCGCGAACCCGTCAGCCATGCCTCTGCAGTTGCACAAACATTGCAATATTTTCTTTGTGATGGCCACCATTTATTGGCCATATCTGAGCTAAAAAGTGAAGTGTGGCAACAAACAAATAATCAATATTCGTTCTTAATGATCTGTTAATTTGTGAACACATAATTATGTAACATATCGTTTTCACCTGTGACTTCAATTCAATAATTCAATTGAAAGCTATTGGCAAAGCACCAATGAAGGGAATGACTGTTTGTGGTTTTGGTTCAAGGAGGGACATCTTTCACTGCTCATTCTTAAATAATTTTATAGAAATGATAAGTCTCACCAAGGAACTGCAATGGTGGTATCTGACAATGCTGCTTTATTTAACCACCTTAAGGGGCTGTCCCACTGCGACGACCTAATTGGCGAGTTTAGAAGAGTTTGCCCTCGACTCATACTCGCAGCATGGTCGACACAAGGTCCGAGGAGGTCGTTGTAACTCTCCTTCATGCTCGAGAGTAGTCCCCGCGTACTCGAGGCCTCAGCTAGGTCGCGGCGTATTTTACTCGTAGGTTTAGTCGAAGTAAGTTGTAGTAGGTTGGCATGTTAGTCGTAGGTAATCGAGGGTAGTTGAAGGTAATCAAAGGTAGTCGTAGATAGTCTTCATCATAATCGAAGAGAGGTCGAAGGAGATCTAAGGAGGTCGTCTTCACTCTCCATTATTCGGTGTCCAATTTTCCCGAAGCCAGTCGAAGCTAGTCTTCAACATAGTTGAAGGAGGTTGTAGGAGGTCTTCTACATAGTCGAAGGAGGTCTTCACCATGACACTTTTTCAAACTCTCATAAACTCGCCAATTAGGTCGCCGCAGTGGGACAGCCCCTTCACAGCACCAGAGACCCGGGTTCGATCCTGACCTCGGTTGCTGCCTGTGTGGAGTTTGTACGTTCTCCCGGTGAGCGCGTGGGTTTCCTCCAGGTGCTCCGGTTTCCGCCCACATCCCGAAGATGTAAATCGACCCCAGTGTGTAGGGAGTGGATGAGAAAGTGGGATAACATCAAACTAGTCCGAATGGATGATGAGTGGTGGGTATGGAGTCGATGGGCTGGAAAGCCTATTTCCACGCTGTATCTTTTAATCACCCTTTGAATCCTCTATCTAAAGAGCATGCAGATTAGATGTCATTAAGATTCGAATATCTTGGGTGTCGTATTTTTGGTTTGGTTTGGGGACATTTTGATTAGTACAGGTGTCAGGGGTTATGGGGAGATGGCAGGAGAACGCGGTTAGGAGGGAAAGATAGATCAGCAACGATTGAATGGCGGAGTAGACTTGATGGGCCGAATGGTCTAATTCTGCTCCTATCACCTTTGAACTTATTTTCACATTTGTGTGAGATTGACCAAATTAGTCAACTTCAATCATAAAAAAATGAGACAAAAGAAACATTAGCTTCCTCATAAGCACGGCGTTCATAGTGTTAACAACATTCCCAACTAAGTTGTTGGGGGGAAGGAAATGCAGACTTGCAAAATGTCTACATTAGCCATTGCAGTATTAATCCCACGAGAGTCTCATTTTCATACAGCATAAACAGGATACTTACAGCTGGATGGCATTCCTCAAGGGTCTTTTTCAACAACAAAAAAATCCTCACCAGGTTTGCAATAAATCAAAAGCAATTTTAAAATAAATTACAAATTCTTGCCACAAAGCTGGTGTGCATGTGACAAAGACACAAAGTGCTGGAGTAACTCAGCGAGTCAGGCAGCATCCCTGGGGAACTTGGATAGGTGACATTTCAGGTCGGGACCCTTCTTCAGACCTACTTGCTACAGAGTCAGAAACAAGGAACTGCAGACACTGGTTTAGACCAAGGATAAACACAAAGTGCTGGAGTAACTGAGCCTGTGGATAGGTGACGTTTCAGGTCGGGACCTTACTTCAGGCCCTCCTGCTATAGATGGTCTGTTGCAAAACAACTTGGATTGGAGGATATCAGCTGCAAGAAGTTGGATAAACTTGGATTGCTTTCTGTGGAACGTTGGAAGTTAAGGGGAGACTTGATAGAACTAGGCGTAGATAGTGCCTTGAGAGGCGTAGATAGTGGAGACAGTCCAAGCTGTCCTCAGGCAACTGAACCATCCTACCAACAACTAGAGAGCCATTCTGAACTACTATCGACCTCATTGAAGACCATCAGGCTATCTTTGATCAGCCTTCACTGGACTTTATCTTGCACTAAACGTTATTCACGTTATTCCCTTCATCATGTATCTGTACACTGTGGGTGGCCCGATTGTAATCATTTGTTGTCTTTCCGCTGACTGATTCGCATGCAACACATGCTTTTCACTGTACCTCGGTACACGTGACAATAAACTAAACTATACTGAAATAAGTGTGAGAGGATACATTTGAGTTGTAATAATGCAGAGGCTACAGACTGTTAGGAAAACACACAAGAGAAACAGTGGATACATAAATCACTAACAAAGGTCAAATGAAAAAGGAAGCTTTGGGATTTATTTTTGAAGCTGCAACAATAAAAAGTGGAGAAGTCATTTTAAATGTGCATGAAGACATGAGCGACTGCGAATGCTGGAAGCTTCAGCAACAAACAAACTGTCGGAGGAACTCACCAGGTCAAAAGGGGATGTGTGACGTAGAGATGCAACCCAAAACATTATCCGTCTGGATCTCCATCTAGATGTTGCTTTAATCCCAAGTTTAGTTTAGTTTGGAGACACAGTGGGGAAACAGGCCCTTTGGTCCACTGAATCCATGCTGACCAGCAATCATCCATACAATAGTTCTACCCTACACACTATGGACAATTTACATGAGCCAATGAACCTACATGTCTTTCGAATGTGGGAGGAAACAGGAGTACCCGGAGAAAACCCACACGGTCACATGGAGAACATGCAAACTCTGTACTGACGGCACCCGTAGCCAGGATCAAAACTTGGATCTCTGGTGCCCTTATGCCCCTGTCCCACTTAGGAAACCTGAACGGAAACCTCTGGAGACTTTGCGCCCCACCTGAGGTTTCCGTGTGGTTCCCGAATGTTTTTGTCAGTCTCCCTAATGGTCGAAAGTGGTTTTCGCTTCTTCTATGTTCCGGCGATTATTTCAAAAAATTCAAAACCGGCCGCGACTAAAAATAGGTTGTCGATTTAAAAATCGGTAATTTTTTAGTCGAAGCCGGTTGCGATGCTAGTTGAAGGTGGTTGCCGGAGGTTGCAGGTGGTTGCCGGAGGTTGCAGGTAGTGGAAGGTAAGCATCGCAACCGGCTTCGACTAAAAAATTACCGATTTTTAAAACGGCAACCTATTTTTAGTCGCGGCCGGTTTTGAATTTTTTGAAATAACCGCCGGAACATAGAAGAAGCGGAAACCACTTTCGACCATTAGGGAGACTGACTAAAACCTCCGGGAACCTCCGGGAACCGCACGGAAACCTCGGGTGGGGCGCAACGTCTCCAGAGGTTTCTGTTCAGGTTTCCTAAGTGGGACAGGGGCATAAGGCAGCAACTCTACTGATGCACCACTGCGATTCGCCACCAATTTGTTTTAACATTCGTATCAAGCCTTGGTCAGGCTAGATTTGGCAAAACATGGACTGTTCTGACCAGCATTTTAGAAAAACAACATAGAGGCAATGGAGAAAGTGCAGAGAAGATTTACTAAAATGGCAGCAAAACTGAGAATTTATGGATATCAGAAAAGATCAAATAGATTGAGGTTTCCTCTTGAAAGGGAAACATTCCAGTGGAGCCAGTCGAGGTTTTAAAAATAATGAATGGTTGAATGTAGAAAATTTGTTTCCATTTTCATAAAATGTATTTAAATATATTTATAAGACAGACACTATTAAACATGGCAGGAACATAGGGAGAAACCATGCAGAGAATGGTTAGAATGTGGTTGAGGCAAATTATAAATAGCAAAATTTTGTTTGAAGGAAAGCAAAACAAACACTTGAGGTCAAAGGAGATACAAAGAACTGCAGATGCTGGTTTACAGAAAAAAGGCACAAAGTGCTGGAGTAACTCAGCGGGTCAGGCAGCATCTCTGGAGAATATGGATAGGTAATGTTTCAGATTGAGACCCTACTTTAATCACAATCAATCACAGTCACAATAATACTTTATTAGCCAAGTATGTTTGGCTACATACGAGGAATTTCATTTGCCAAGTCAGTCATACAAATAAAAAGCAACAGAACACACAAAATATATTTTAACATAAACATCCACCACAGTGACTCCACAAAGTCCAAAGAAGGGTCTCGACCAAAAGCGCCACCTTCCTTGTTCTCCAGAGATGCCGCCTATTCCAGCACTTTGTGTCCTTTTTACTTGAGGAAGAAAGCTTTGTTAACAATGCCAGGTGAAGGGAAATGGAAGGAGAATGGTTTTCAGCTTCATCACCTGTACAGATCCATCTGACTAAACAGTTAATACAGAACTATAGAAGTTGGGAGGTCATGTTGCAGTTATATAAGAGGTTGGTGAGGCCAGATTTATTGTGTTCAGTTCTGGGAACCATGTTACAGGAAAGGTGTTGCCAAGTTTGAAAGGACGCAGAGAACAGTTTACGAGGATGTAGCCAGGATTTCAGGGTCTGAGCTATAGGGAGAGGATGAGCAGGCTGGGTCTCTTTTCCTTGGAGCGCAGGAGGATAAGGGGATCTTATAGAGGTGTATAAATTCATCAGAGGAATAGACAGGGTAGTTGCACAGAGTCTCTTGCCCAGAGTAGAGGAATCGAGAAACATAGGACATAGGTTTAAGGTGAAGGGGGAAAGATTTCATAGGAATCTGAGGGGTAACTTTTTCACACAAAGGGTGGTGGGTGTATGGACGAGCTGCCTGAGGAGGTAGTTGATGCAGGGACTATTACAACGTTTAAGAAATAATTAGGCAGGTACATGGATAGGACAGGTTTAGAGGTATATGGGCCAAACGCAGGAGGGTGGGACTAGTGTAGATGGGACATGTTGTGGGCAAGTTGGGCCGAAGGGCCTGTTTCCACACTGTGTGACTATGACTACGATTCTAATATAAATTGTTGTTAATATTTCCAAATATATATATACCTTAAGACGAGGATTGAAATCAAACATTGGAAAGCAGCTGAGTTATTGATATGAAATCAAAAGTAGATAGTTGTTAGTAATATAATTCCTGTTGCAGTTATACATAATAGAAACATAGAAAATAGGTGCAGGAGTTGGCCCTTCCAGCTAGCAATATGATCATGGCTAATCATCCAAAATCAGTACACCATTCCTGCTTTCCCCCCATATCCCCTGATTCCATTAGCCCGAAGAGCTGTATCTGACTCTCTCATGAAAGCATCCAGTGAATTGGCCTCCATTGCCTTCTACATTAATCACCTTGCAATAAGTGCGTCAATGTCCTTCTTTTAATGTGCCAGTCAGAACAGGTCATGTTAATCATTTCTTTAAGTTAACAGCAAAAACTGTTGTATTGAACTTGTATTTGAGGGCTTGGAAGTTTTCTGTTAAGAAAGCAACTGATAAGTTTATGAATGTAGCTATGTCCAGTGTGGTTAATACTAATTACTCTTGGCTGAGTTTGGAGGGAATGTGTTCTCTATTGCATTCTCTAGTTTTCCCCGCAGAGGTAATTTTGCACACAAGGAATCGTACATTCCAACTGTGGCATTTCATTTTCAGGTTGTTCTCCGCTCGTAAGGCAGGAAAATCTGGAGATCGATGCACAAACCTCACGTCGACACTTCCTTCACTCACTAACGACTTCTGAGTGTTCTCCTTAGACTCGCTGTACATTTCATGATCTATGATGTTTATAAGAAGGCAAATATGGTGAGACAGGCCAGAAAGCCAACACATCCAAAACTGACCAGCAGGGACAGACCAGCTGGCACTCAAATCTGGACCATTAGTCCAACATAAAATGAAGCCATCGCATACTGATATTGTGTAGGAGTATAGAAGCAATTGCTGGTGTATATACGTTTATCATATTGTTTACAGTGTACTATGTTTACATATTCAGTTGTGCTGTAGCAAGTAAGAATTTCATTGTTCTATCTGGGACACATGACAATGAAACACCAATCCATGCTCTCCAGAGATGCTGCTGAGTTACTCCAGCACTCTGTGAAACATCGCCTATCCATGCTCTCCACAGATGCTGCCTGACCTGCTGAGTTTCTCCAGCACTCTGTGAATCGTCACCTATCCATGTTCCCCAGAGATGCTGCCTGACCTGCTGAGTTACTCCAGCACTCTGTGAATCGTCACCTATCCATGCTCTCCAGAGATACTGCCTGACCCGCTGAGTTACTCCAGCACTCTGTGAGGGGTGGGAGATTGCAACCTTCACGTGGTCCACCCTGATTCGACAAATGCAATCAACCCGGCGTGCACAATCAAATAAGATCAAATAGAACAAGTTGTCCTACAACTTTAGGCTGTGCACGTCACACGCAACAAGAAGAAGCACTCTGTGAAACGTCACCTATCCATGCTCTCCAGAGATGCTGCCTGATCTGCCGAGTTACTCCAGCACTTTATGTTTTTTGCACAAGATTCCCGCATCTGCAGTGTTAGACATACGCGTTAGACTTTGGACATACAGCGCGGAAACTGACCAATCGGCCCACAGAGTCTGCGCCGACCAGCGATCACCCCGTACACGAGCGTTATACTACACAGTAGGGACAATATACAATTTTGCCAATGCCAATTAACCTACAAATCTGTATGTCTATGGAATGTCTTTGGACTCGAACAGAATCTTGATTCAATAAATGCATGAAAGGTGACGGATAAAGTGAATAAACTTTTTGCACTTACTCGAGTAGCAGCTTTGATACGGAGGCTAATTCTGTACATACAGTATTCTTCTGGGTGTGATCCCATCACAACCCTATAATCACATCTAGACTTCTTTCCTCACCTTGCAATAAAGGTCATCAAACCGTTTGCCTTCCTGTGTTATTATGTTACCTTTCTGGGTGTTGGATAAATGAATAACTTAAATCCTTCTCAATACCAACACTTTCTAGTCTATTATCTCTCTACTAGTTATAGTTGCAGACACATTAAAATTTGAGTAATAAATCCTTTTGATTCCAAGACATTTCTGCGTTATGTGTTGGACTTTATTTTACTATAGTGATACAGCGCAGAAATGGGGCCCTTCGGCCCACCGAGTCCGCGCCGACCAGCGATCACGTTATACACTAGCACAATCCCACACACTGGGGACACAATACAATTTTACCAAAGCCCGTATACTTACCAACCTGTACGTCTTTGGAGTGTGGGAGGAAATCGGAGCATTCGGAGAAAACCCACGCAGGTCACGGGGTGAACGTACAAACTCCGTACAGACAGCACCCGTAGTCAGGATCGAACCCGGGTCTCTAACGCTGTGAGGCAGCAACTCTGCCACTGTGCCGTACCATAAGGTGATGCCTTAAGGGCCTGTCCCACTGTATGAGGTAATTCAAGAGTTCTCCCGAGTTCTCCCCTGATTCGAGCTCGTGTAATGTACGTAGGGGCTCGTACAGGTAAAAAGTAACAATTTTTTTTCATCACAAGTATTTTTTTAACTCGTGGACATTTTTCATTTGAAAAATCGTCACGAGTTTACCGGATTTCCCCGAGTACCTACCGTTACTCGTACGAGCCGCTACGTGACATCCACGAGAACTCGGGAGAACTCTAGAATTACCTCGTACAGTGGGACAGGCCCTTTATGGAGACCCTCCACAGCATTAGTGCGTGTAGGGTGTTGTTTGTGTAGCTCATCACATCATCAGTCAGTCTCCAATGTTTGGATCATCTCTCCACACTGCCCACTGTGGGGAAGGGATACACAACGCTCTCTGAGAGGAGAAGGAAGGCCCTTGGTGCCAAGTGGTTTGTTTTTATCATGCCTTGATTCTTTAAGAGGAAGGATGTAGATTAATTATATTAATCCAAGCATATACAATCTCCACTACACATATTATGCACGCCACACATTCCATCCAGTAATCCAGTCCGGGGTTTGGGTGCCCTTTGGCAGCCTGTCAGTATTGGTTACTGCGGCCAGAACATAGTTGATTCTGAAATGTACGGCTGTGTATGGTTTTCTCTCTCCTTTATATCTTAATAAAAGACCGATGGTTCACCCTTGAGTTTGTAATGGGTTGCATATAAACAGTGCCACCCTGATGCGAATCTGACCATGCCTGGTTGGTGCTTGAGACAAATATGATAGTGGTACTTGGGAGATTTTTGGATAGGCATATGGGTCTGCAGGTGATGGAGGGAAATGGATTATGTGCAAGTAGATAAGAGATGGACATAAAAAGCTGTTGTAACTCAGCGGGTCAGGCAGCATCTCTGGAGAGAAGGAATGGGTGACGTTTCGGGTCGAGACCCTTCTTCAGACTGAAGGTCAGGGGAGCGGGAGACACAGAGATATAGAAGGATAAGGTGTGAGAATGACATCAAAGGGGACGAAGGCCAAGGAAAATGTAGAATAGATGATAGGGTAGATGAAGGAATGAAGGAATGTAGGAACAAAGGGAGGGAGGGAGGAGAAGGGAGGAAGATGGAACGGGGAGAATAGCGAAGGAGAAAAAAAGGAAGGGAGAGAGGAACCAAGCGATGCAGAGAGGAAGGGAGACTGAGAGGGAAGATGAGATGGTAGAAGAGCAGAAGGAAGAAAGGAGAAAGGAATCAGTGAATGATATGAACATGTGATGCTTTACAAGAACTAATTGTTGTATTACTTTCAGGGGAAATAAGAAAGAATAAGGACAAATTCATATTTTTTCTTTTGACGCAAGCATGGTTCCAATGTGATCTGCTTTAGTTAAATAGAGCATGTTAATAAAAACTAGGTAACCCACTTTGAGATTTGATTCTAATCTGCAGGAAAGAGCTCAATGTGGGAGGGGAAGGGAGCAGGGTCTTGATTCCATCTCTCCGTGTATCTATGTTGGCAGAATATCTCTCTAAAGCTCTTCTTAAATCAGTCCGAGAAGGGGCATGCAAAAAGGGATGCCAGGCCGGGGCCACAGTGAGAGATATGGATGTTTATCCTGTAACATTACGAACAAGTGCATCTGGCCGTCTAACAGGTGGCAAGTTTAAGTTCCTGTGCCAGCCTCTCTGCCCATGGTTACACTGAGGAGCCACGTGGGGATGATGTGGTTCCTGGCGAGCGGCGTGCCAGGAGTGGAGGCAGGAGTGTGCCCGGCAAGAGGGGCCAGGCCCTCCTGTAGGCCCGGTGGGGCCCAGCTTGCCCACCGCGGATGTCGACGGGACCCGCACCGCGACAGCGAGGAGTGACCCGCGGGCAACCGCTGAGAACGAGCAGGGTCATGGGAGAGAGGAGAGTAAACTAAACTAAGCTAAGCTAAGAATGTAAGAAGGAACTGCAGATGCTGGTTTAAACCAAAGATAGATACAAAATACTGGAGTAACTCAGCGGGTCAGGCAGCATCTCTGGAGAATAGGTGACGTTTCGGGTCAAGACCCTTCTTCAGACTCATTCAGTCTGATGAAGGGACTCGACCCGAAACGTCACCTGTTCCTAAACTAAACTAATCCGGGGGCAGTTGTGACGATCCCTCTAATCGCTGCCGTGTCCTGCAAATACCAAGATAATAATAATAATAATACATTTTATTTATGGGCGCCTTTCAAGAGTCTCAAGGACACCTTACAAAAATTTAGCAGGTAGAGGAAAAACATGTAAGGGGAATGAAATAAATAGTAGAGACATGACTAGTACACAAAGTAAAGACAGAATTCAATACAAAACACAATATGAGGCAATTAATGCACAGATGAAAAGGGAGGGGGACGTGGGGCTAAGGATAGGCAGAGGTGAAGACATGGGTCTTGAGGCGGGACTGGAAGATGGTGAGGGACACGGAATTGCGGATCAGTTGGGGGAGGGAGTTCCAGAGCCTGGGAGCTGCCCTGGAGAAGGCTCTGTCCCCAAAACTGCGGAGGTTGGACTTGTGGATGGAGAGGAGACCGGCTGATGAGGATCTGAGGGACCGTGAGGGTTGGTAGGGGGAGAGGAGGTCAGTGAGATATGGGGGGGCCAGATGGTGGATGGCTTTGTAGGTGAGGATCAGGATTTTGTAGTTGATCCGGTGGGAGATGGGAAGCCAGTGAAGTTGTTTGAGGACTGGAGTGATGTGATGCCAGGATTTGGTGTGTGTAATGAGTCGGGCGGCTGCGTTCTGGACCAGTTGGAGTCGGTTGATGTAGGTGGAGCTGATGCCAAGGAGAAGTGAGTTGCAATAGTCCAGTCGGGAGGAGATGAAGGCATGGATGAGTCTTTCAGCAGCGGGAGGTGTGAGAGAGGGTCTGAGTTTGGCGATGTTGCGGAGATGAAAGAAGGAGGTTTTAATGACATGGCAGATGTGAGGCTCAAGGGAGAGGGTGGAATCAAAGATCACGCCAAGGTTGCGGGCCTGGGGAGATGGGGAGACAGTGGTGCCGTCGATGGTGAGAGTGGGGAAATTATTGATTTTGCTGAGTGTGGCTTTGGAGCCTATGAGGAGGAATTCTGTTTTATCGCTGTTGAGTTTGAGGAAAATTATGTTGCATCCAGGTTTTTATAGCTGACAAACAGGAGTTGATATGGGAGAGGGGGGGGGGTTGTGGGGGGATTTGGTGCCGAGGTAGATCTGGGTGTCATCAGCGTAACAGTGGAAGTCCAGGTTGAAGTGGCGGAGTATCTGACCAAGGGGGAGGATGTAGATGATGAAGAGGAGGGGGCCGAGTACGGAGCCTTGGGGAATGCCTTGAGTGACTGTGGCTGTAGCAGAGGTGTGGTTGTGGAGAGAGATGAAGTGGGATCTGTTGGAAAGGTAGGAACGGAGCCAGCTGAGTGCAGAGCCTTCAATGCCGAGGTCTTTTGAGTCTGGTGAGCAGGATGTTATGGTTCACTGTATCGAAGGCTGCGCTCAGGTCGAGGAGGATGAGGATGTTGAGGGAACCAGTGTCAGCAGAGGTGAGGAGGTCGTTGAGGACTTTGAGGAGAGCAGTTTCTGTGCTATGGAGGGGGCGAAAGCCAGATTGGAGGGGTTCAAGTAGGTTATACGCAAGGAGGTGGGAATGAAGTTGCGACGCAACGATACGCTCCAGGGTTTTTGAAAGAAAGGGCAGGTTTGAGATTGGGCGGTAGTTAATGACAGAGGAGGGATCAAGACCAGGTTTCTTTAAGATTGGTGTAACAGCAGCAGTTTTGAAAGCGGAGGGGACAATTCCTTGGGACAATGAGGAGTTGAAGAGATTAGTGACGTAGGGGCAGAGAACGGGGAGGCAGGACTTCAACAGGGGAGTGGGGAGAGGGTCGAGGGAGCAGGTAGTGGGTTTGGAAGAGCTGATGAGTTTGGAGATTTCAATAGGGGTGACCAGGTCAAACTGGGAGAGGAGGCAGTGTGGAGGAAGGGTAAGGAGGTCAGTGGAGATGTTGAAAGGAGGGGTCTTGGTAGGTGGTGGAGTAGATGCTGGGGAGTCGGGTACAGGGGATAAAGATTGATAGATGGTGCTGATTTTATCAGCGAAAAAGTGGAGGAATGAGTTGCAGAGATCCGGAGTAGAGGTAGGGAGAGCGTTGGCCGCAGGAGGCTTGTTTTCAAGATCGGGTTGGATACAGTTCCAAGTCATTTCATTTCATGTGCAATGTGACATTTAGCAGAAATAAAATTGAACTACAGTCATCTTGTGGATCTGCTAATATGAAGAAGATGAGTCCCACGATGCAGACTACCATAATATTCAATCAACTGTGACATTATGAAATGGTTATTAGACTGAGGCATGTCGTCATTATATGCTCAACATTCAAAGCTTCTAATCTCAGGGTAATCATTTCCCCCACTACAGGAGAACTATTCTTTCAAAAATAAACATTTCGGGTCTTCTTTTTATTGCAAATGCGTGTGAGTTTTATGCAATTTCATATCGAGAATCGAGGTCACACGGATCGTGCATATCAAAAATTCAGGAGAGATTCGTGATTGATTGCTGCTGATTTAGATTTATTGCATCACAACGTCCCCCACATAATCACAAGCCACCCATAATTTTACAAAAGTGGCAGGCATTTGTAAATTAGTGTACCACTACTTTACAATTCCAGGCTTGTATTAAGAGTAAACAACAGAGTGTGCCTTTCGGTAGTAGTTTCACAAATAGATTTTGCAAAAAAGCCTCATTTCGTTTAGTTTAGTTTACAGATGCAGCGCTGAAACAGGCCCTTTGGCCCACCGACTCCGCGTTGACCAGCGATCCCCGCACACTAATGCTATCCTACGCACTAGGGACAATTTACAATTTTACCAAAGACAACTAACCTACAAACCTGCACGCCTTTGGAGTGTGGGAGGAAACTGGAGTGTGGGAGGAAACTGGAGTGTGGGAGGAAACTGGAGCACCCGGAGAAAACCCACGCAGGTCACAGGGAGAACGTACAAATTCCGTATAGACAGCATCCATACTCAGGATCAAACCCGGGTCTCCGGCGCTGTAAGGCAGCAACTCTACCGCTGCACCACTGAGCTGCCCTCATAATGGCATTTATTTTGGATGTGCCTGTTAACTGTCCCACTGAAGGATCATTATCCCCTCATCTTCTGCAGAAAAAGACCATTAATTCATTCCAAAACTATTCTAAAACACCCTCCTCACTCTCCGACGACCCTCCTCACTCTCGTGGTGCGAGTCCCATCGAAGCCCGCGGTGGGCGAGCCAGGCCTAACATTCCATGATGTGGAAATTACTTTGGGAGAACAAGGATCCCCCTCCACA
The DNA here is from genome assembly GCF_010909765.2 of Amblyraja radiata. Classification (NCBI taxonomy): domain Eukaryota; kingdom Metazoa; phylum Chordata; class Chondrichthyes; order Rajiformes; family Rajidae; genus Amblyraja; species Amblyraja radiata. The sequence continues at coordinate 40,275,459 of NC_045972.1, read as the reverse complement.
ACACACTGGTCAACCTGAGGAGCAGCTTCAGCAGCAGACTGGTTCCACCAAGATGCAGCACAGAACGCCACAGGAAATCCTTCTTCACTGTGGCTATCAAACTGTACAACTCCTCCCCATTCTGTCGTGTGGCAGACTGACTCCCCAATCTTTGCACATCCCCAACCCTGGACTTTCCACTCATCACTTTAATTTCATGTTTCATGCATCTTGTTGTGTCTTTGACTGTTGGCAGACCAATTTCCCTCCTGGGATAAATAAAGTTCGTATCGTATAACTTGTGCTACTAAATGCCCGAATCAATCTCTGGAATGTCTTGAAAAGACCTTGAAGTGATATTTCTCATAATAAATTCCGGGAAAATTTGATTTTTGATTGCGTATCGCTGAAAAAAGCTGTAATGCAGTTACAGTTCTAGGAATGGATATGCTCTGCGCACAGCAGAAAAATAAAACCGTACCCATTGAAATTGAATTTTTAATTGCTCAACGTCACGTAAAGACTGCCAAACTATTTCTGAGGGCATTGCATTCCTTCCGCTTTTATGAATGAGCAGAGAATTAATATTAAATAGTTCCTCACTCCTCTCATTCCTCACTCTCCTCATCTGAAGGTCAGTAATCTTCCACCAGCCATGTTGCAGCACTTGAGGAGTTCTGAACTAGGACAGGCAGAGCGAAGTCAGACACAAAATGCTGGATTAACTCAGCGGGTCAGACAGCATCTCTGATGAAAAGAATAGGTGACGTTTCAGGTCGAGACCCTTCTTCCAGACATGCTGTCTGACCAGCTGAGTTACTCCAGCTACTTCGGTTTAAGCCAGCATCTGCAGTTTCTTCCTACACAGGCAGAGCTATACAGAAACTACCCAGTTCCTCACATGTAACCCAGTACAATGGGCTGAGAATATATATAAGGTACACAAAAAAGCTGGAGAAACTAAGCGGGTGCAGCAGCATCTATGGAGCGAAGGAAATAGGCAACGTTTCTACCCGAAACGTTGCCTATTTCCTTCGCTCCATAGATGCTGCTGCACCCGTTGAGTTTCTCCAGCTTTTTCGTGTACCTTCGATTTTCCAGCATCTGCAGTTCCTTCTTAAACACTGAGAATATATATATATATATATATATGTGTGTGTGCGCGTGTATATATATGTACACACACACAGACACATATACATATATATACATATTGGCAGTACTTAGAAATAAATGGAAGATATGCAAAAAGCATCGAGAATCAAGGCATGGAAAATATGCACAAATCGAGGCTTCATTTCTCCTAAGTCCCGTCTATATCTTGTTACCCTTTCCCCTGATTCTCATTCTGAAGAAGGGTCTCGACCCGAAACGTCACCTAGTCCTTTTCTCCTGAGATGCTGCCTGACCCGTTGAGTTACTCCAGCATTTTGTGTCTGTCTTAAATTTTCATTTCACTTGCAGAAAATTAGGCGCAGCTCGAGTTTAGGACCATCTCACGTTGGCCTGTAGCCAGGGGAATGGACAAATGTACAGAGGAGCACGCCATGATTCATGGATCATCAGTAGGATGTCTCGTTCAGCCTGGAAGTGCCACAGCCCCTGAGCTCCACCTAATCCTCTGACAGATTTATTTTTAGTTTAGTTTAGAGATACAGCGCAGAACTAGGCCCTTCGGCCCACCTAGTCCGCGCCGACCAGCGATCCCCGCTCACTAGCACCATCCTACACACACTAGGGACAATTTACAATTATACCAAGCCAATTAACCTACAAACCTGTACGTCATTGGAGTGTGGGAGGGAACCGGAGCTCCCGGAGAAAACCCACGCAGGTCTTGGGGAGAACGTGCAAACTCTGTACAGATAGCACCCGTGATCGGGATCGAACCGGAGTCTCTGGCACTGTGAGGCAGTAACTCTACCGTTACGCCACCGTGCCGATCTCTGAGATTCAGTACACTGTTCCAATAAACGGCTCCACAGCACAGTGAGATTCTTTAACACATCTACAAAATGCAGTTGCCATCATTTATATCTTCCATTGATTGGCAGCTAATAAATCATTTCCAAGGATGATGTAAAATTGCTCGGAATTTAATTTTTTTTTAAAAACACAACAGTGTTGGAAGGCCTGAAGAGGCCCAGATCCAGGTAAAGCTGGATAAGCCCGACCCAATGACAAGTAGATAGACTTGGTAAGAAGTATCTAAAATTTATTCGAGTAGGGTGGAGGCAGATTGCAGTGCCCTAAATCTGTGAAATGTCTTTACAAATGAAATAAATCGTACATTTAAAATATAAAATGATGGATCACTGAATGTAAAAAATCCTGTTGATTAATATGCCTGTTGCCTAGCAAGTTTACATCATCCTTGGAAATTACTTTTTCTGCTGTCAATCAATGGAAGACATAAATTTAAATTAGGTTAGTTTTTGTTAGTTTAGAAGTACAGCGCGGAAACAGGCCCTTTGGCCCACCGAATCCTCGCCGACCAACGATCACCACACACTAACGCTATCCTCACACACACTAGGGTCAATTTGCAATTATACCGAGGCAATGAACCTGCAAACCTGCACGTCGTTGGAGTGTGGGAGGAAACCGGAGAAAACCTACGCAGGTCACGGGGAGAACGTGCAAACTCTATACAGACAGCACCCGTAATCAGGATTGAACTCAGGTCTCTGGCACTGTGAGGCAGCAACTCGACCGTGCTGCCCTTATAAGGGAGAGTATAATCCAAGCAATACAGTGGATACAGTAGTGGTGTTCCATAAAACAGAAGAATGCTCAAAATGGGCGATTTCTAAATGTACATTAAATGGTTATTGAAAACCTCTTTGGTTTAATTGTCAGAATATTGTATAGCTGGGTGTGATTACAATGCCACAGACCGTAGTGGGCAAGGACGTTTCACAGTTTAACTTTTCCCTTATGAATAATGCCATTATATTAACCCCTCAATTAGATTTTATAGGTAGTTTCATTCCCTTTTGCTTCAAGGTCACATCTTTAAAATCACCAGTGAAGCGTTGAGAATTTCAGCACGAGCTACAAATGTACCACATTTTTATTCCATCGAATCACCACTAATGCTGCAGCCAGTTACATATCGCAAGCTTTTAATTGACTGGGAAACGATTTTTCCCTGCTTTTCATGAATGTTTTAATTTCTGACTATTCTCTTCCATAAGCTCACTGGATATTTTTAGCCGTCAGTCTGTGTCTAATTCCAATAGACCCTGTGAACTTATGAAATTCAGATATCGTATCTTTGACTCATGGGGATTGATGACACTAGCTTGGCATTCAATATCAAATAAAATACAAATGAATAAAGGAGCAGTGACTCTCCAGTGCCTCAAACTATTAGGTTAAATGCTTTTGTCAAAGGAACAATGTTTACTATTAATACTACTCCCTTTGTTGCTCAGCTGACAAAGATTTCAATAAAACTATGCAGCAGGAAATGTACGGTTATGCTGTTTTGAAACAAACAGCTGGAAGGAGACATGAAAGAAAGGATAGTTTGTCAGACTTTACAGCATGTCAATATTTTTTGTCAAGTTGACTGCTTTCCACCCGCTGTGAGATGATATCTGACATTCCTTTAGGAGCAGGTCTATGATACTCCACAATGGGAAAAGAGGAACAATTGTAATGCGGTTAATTATTTTGGTGCAACAAAAATCATTTAAAATATTTTGCTACATTCAGCCCTGTCATGAACTAGTCTTTGTGTTTGTTCCCTGTTGGCTGATATGGGTTTGGGGTGGGGTGTGGAGTGGGCATGGGTGTTGAGAGCCGTAAACACTGCTGATTTAGGAGTTCTCGATGAAAGTGATAAATCAAAGACGAGCACAATTGTGTTTGGCAATTCTGTAATTCAATCATAGACACTGTAGGACGGGAGTGAGTGGAGATGGGGGGTTGGGGCAGAATTTAACTCACCTCCGGCCCACTTTAACTACACAATTTATTTTTTGCGTGAGTGGCTCACAAATCCTCGCGTCTCCAAGGCAGGCTTTGCAGAAAGTGAAACACTCGTACCGGGGGAACAACTGTGTGGCGATAAGCAAACAGAGTGGAAGCTTATTGCATACATCGTGTAAAGATCAGAACATTGGTGTTGGGTCAGTTCTAAAGATAGCTCTCATCATCAAACACAAAAACGTTGCATCTTAACGTTGTAAAATAATTAGGTAATGGTGGAATGGGTAAATGATTATACTGATAATTCCGTCAGTCACTGGTCTGCCTCTGTTCGATGCTGAAAGCAACTTTAGGTGGGAAATGTACAACTGCACTAAAACTCCATTAATCCAGGCGACTATTTCCATGCCAGCAACAGAAGCAGATCTACAAACTCATATTACAATCGCTCCACACTCTTAAATCTCTCTCCATTATCATGTATCTATACAATGTTAATAGAGCGATTGTAATCATGTACTGTCTTCCTGTTGACTGGTTAGCATGCAACAAAAGCTTTTCCACTGTACCTCGATACACGTGACATAAACTAAACTGAACTGAATGCCCAGGACATTGGTGATGCCAGACTGACAGATTTTCTGGACTATTGGATGTTATTCCCTGCGAATACATCATCACACTTTAATCGGACTTTGTTGGACTTTACCTTGCAGTAAACATTATTCCCTTTATCATGTATCTGTACACTGAGGATGGCTCGATTGTAATCATGTATAGCAACCTTATTCGTCCCGTTTACCCCCGGAAACGTTAATAGCCCGTAACAATGTTATTTCACTTATTTATGAACAACTAATGATGAACAGAGACCAGTATACAATAGACAATAGGTGCAGGAGTAGGCCATTCGGCCCTTTGAGCCAGCACCACCATTCAATGTGATCATGGCTGATCATCCACAATCAGTACCCCGTTCCTACCTTCGCCCCATATCCCTCGACTCCACTATCTTTAAGAGCTCTATCTAACTATAGAACCAAGTACAGTCAGTCAATGAGAAAAAATATGTACAAATCCAGAATCAACAAATTTACCCCCTGGAAATTTACCCCAGGTTGGGAATCCTTGATGTATAATCTTTCCGCTGACTGGTTAGCACTGGTTAGCTTTTCACTGTACACGTGGCAATAAACTGAACTTTAAAAAAAAGAAACTAATTCAGCTTGGAGGTGTAAACAGCCAGTTCCGAGCTTGGTTACAAGTCTGGAACTAAATATATTAGGATATGAAGACCACTGGAAAGATAGGGTAAATAAACGAAGAGAAGGAACCAGCCTTAGGGTTTAATGATTAACTCACTTCACTGAAGAGAGTGGATTTAACAAGACGTAATTGGTAAATGCAGTCATTGTGTGTGAAATAAGAAATGAAAGAGGATTTAAGGGAATTGTGCTGATGCCCTCCAGGTAGCTTCAGTGTGGGGTTGGAATGTATAAACGCAGAGATTTGACAAGTGTGAAGCTGAGGCCGTTTTTATTTTAATGGGGAATTTTAACTTTCGTCATCATTGGGAATAACAAACCAGCATGTTAGAAAAGTAAAGAATTTCTTCACTGTAATCAGGAAATCTTAGGAAATTTCCTGTAATCAGGAAAGATTTTTGCTACAACTATATTCAAGAGTGTTTTACTGTCATATGTCCCAGAGATAGAACAATGAAATTCTTACTAACAGCAACACAACAGAATGTAAACATAGTACACTCTAAACAATATAATAAACAAGAGAAAAAAAAGTTTAGCATGTGTATATACATATAGATCATATATATATGTGTGTATGTATATATATATATATATATTGATGTATATATATGTGTGTGTGTGTGTATATAGACATACATAAGATCGTATACACACACGCACACATACGTACACACGGTAAACAAACAATAATGATACATTAATAACAATAATAATTTAGGAAGTTCAGAGCTTATTTGAGGTTGTAGTGTTTAACAGCCAAATGGCTGTAGGGAATCACAGGGAATCAAGGAGGCAGCTTTGGATTTTGTAAAAAGATAAGTTTAGTTAAAAGTTCAGTTAATTAAGATTAATTATAAGAGATCTTTATATGGATGAATTCATAGAAACATAGAAAATAGGTGGAGTAGGCCATTCGGCCCTTCGAGCCTGCACCGCCATTCAATATGATCATGGCTGATCATCCAACTCAGTATCCTGTACCTACCTTCTCTCCATACCCCCTGATCCCTTTCGCCACAAGGGCCACATCTAACTCCATCTTAAATATAACCAATGAACTGGCCTCAACTACCTTCTGTGGCAGAGAATTCCAGAGATTCACCACTCTCTGTATGAAAAATGATTTCCTCATCTAGGTAAGGAGAAATTCAATGTAAGGAGAAGGCTAAACAGGTTTTTATGATTCTCAATTTATATAAAGCAGCCATCAACGCACTGAGAAAGTGAATGTCTCTCGTGAACAAATCCGTGTTAATGGATAAATGACAAGTCAAGGGGAAGTTTTCAATCAGGAATGTATTGTGGTGAAGAACTACTTCACAACTTGAAAGAGCAGGATCTTTCCTTGTCAAAGAAGCCAAAAATGCAGATAGAAATGAAAAGCTGACATGGATCTTAGTGTCAGTGAAAGATATGAAGAACAGCAACAGATGACAAAACAGTAAGAGCTCCAAAAAGGGCAAGGGAAAATAATTTTGCAAAGGATATTCAAAGCCACGTAAAATATTTTGCAGCACATGTTAGGAGAAAAAGCTGACTGTTGGCAGTATTGTGGGTTTGAAAACTGCTAATGGCCATAATTGTAGAGGAAAACACAACTGTAAATATTGTTAAATGAGTATTTTGTGTCAGTATCTACAGTAGAGGAAGAGGATACTGCGACATACACAAGGAAATCAATTTTGAACACCAGAAATTAATGTGTTACTATAACAAAAATTATGAAAATAATACCACCAAAGAGTGACATTCCTTCAGGGGAATGTGTTTCCATGTCATGGTTTAAAAGAAGTTGGACGGAGGGTGGCGCAGCGGTGGAGTTGCTGCCTTAGAGCGCCCGAGACCTGGGTTCAACCCTGACTACGAGTGCTGTCTGTACGGAGTTTGTACGTTCTCTCTGTGACCGCGTGGGTTTTCTCTAGGTTTGAAGTTTAATTGGCTTCTGTGAATTGTCCCTAGGATGTAGAATAGAAGTACTGTACAGCTAATCGTTGGTCGGTGCGGACTCAGTGGGCCAAAGGACCTGTTTCCATGTTGTATTTATAAACTAAACTAAAAAGTGGTTGCAAACACTGTATAGTATAACTTGAGCAAAAGTGCTGGAACAACTCAACAGGTGAGAAGCATCAATAGAGGAATGGACAGACAATATTTCAGGTCGGGCCCCATCTTCCGATTAATTGGAGCAGGGAGGGGGAGAAAGCTGGAAAATAAAGGCAGGGGCAAGACAAAGCCTGGCAAGTGATGGGTGGATACGGTGTTTGATGGGCAGGTTAGTGGGGTAAGTGCCAAAGGTCAGGTTTAGTTTGTTATTTAGGGAAACCACTCCTGTAGATTGCGTTATTGTGCAGGATACCCACAATTTCAGAAAGTTCAGAAAGGAAAAAGCAAGAGGTTACAGTCCAGTTACCTGACATCTCCTGAAGTGAAATGCAAGATTCTATAGTAATGTGTTGACTGAATGCTCTGAACAGGTTGAACTGAGGCATAGGCAGGGTAGACAATGAGAAGAGACACAAAAAGCTGGAGAAACTCAGCGGGTCAGACAGCATCTCTGGAGAAAAGGAATAGGTGACTTTTCAGGTTGAGACCCCTCTTCAGACGTCTCGACCCGAAAAGTCACCTATTCCCTTTCTCCAGAGATACTATCTGACCCGCTGAGTTACTCCAGCTGTTTGTTACGATCTTTGGTTTAAACCAACATCTGCAGTTCCTTCCTGAATCAGAATCTTTTTTTCCCAGGATGGAAAAGTCAAAGACTAGAGGGCATAGATTTAAGGTAAAAGGGACAAGGCTTAAAGGAAATGTACAGGGTAGGATTTTACATACAGAGGGTGATGAACGCCTGGACTGCGCTGCCAGAGGTGATGGTTGAAGCAGATACATTAGTGGCATTTAAAAGACTTTTAGATAGACACATGGACATGCAGGGAATGGAGGGATATGGATGATATGCAGGGAGATCAGTGATGTTATCAGTGATATCATCAAGTTCAGCACAGACATTGTATGCCCAAGGACTTCTACGATTGGACGCTGTACGATTGGCAGCCTCTGCAACAGTCTCTGGTTTTTCGTCTTTTTGTTATTTTTAGTCTGTTTAAAAGTATGTTTTTGGAGGTTTCTTCGTATTTTTATGTGGGGGGGGGGGGGGGGGAGGGTAAGGGGGAAACCATTTCACAGTCACTTCCTGGTCGAGTTTGCGACTATTCTCCAAGTCGCGACTTCGCCCCTCCCCCTCCTACCATCTGGATTGGCGCGGTCTTTCCTGCCGGAGACCGACCAGAGCTTGAGCAGCGGCGCGGCACTGATTTACCGTCGCAGAGCAGGCGATGCCTTACCGGGGGATCGCCGTGTTGAAGCTCCGGAGTGTTGGGCCTGCCGCTTTAACACCGTGGAGCTGTGGTTGCGGAGCTTCCAGCCGCGGGCCGCGCAGACTTTAACATCGCGGAGTCCTGGGACCCCTTTGCCAAGGGCCGCCAGTGTTGAATCACCGCCCAGCTTGGCTTGTAGACTTCGGGAGCCGCGGTCTCCGGTAATAAGTGGCTGATTCAGAAACTCCAAGCCGCTGAGAATGTTCTTCCGTTCCAATGTCGGAGTTCCGATCATCCCGGCGAGAGGGCCTGAACATCGGGCCACCGTAGCGGCGACTGCGGAGGGCTCAAAAGGCCCCGACCACGGATGAACAAAGAGGAAGAGGACTGAACTTTATTGCCTTCCCTCACAGTGGCAAACATTGATTCCGCTGTGTGGGGATGTTCATGTTAAATTCTATCGTCTATTGTGTTCTTTTTATTCGATTGGCTGTATGGTAACTCAAATCTCACTGTAACAATTGGTGCATGTGACAATAAATGTCAACTTGAGCTACTGTTCCATGTTCTATGATGAGAGAGAGCAAGAGGGAGACACAGAAAGAGAGCAAGGAATTGTAAAGTTTACATCATGCCAGGCAAATATTTGCATTTCTCCAAAGAGCTATTCACAAACAACGGGACACAAAAATATCTTTGGATTTAATTTATATGGCTTTTTAGAATACATTTAATATAATTCTTATTAGCAAGTGACAAACTAAAATTGAAGTGCCTGGAATGGAAGGCAAAATATTGACCTTGTTAGGAAATAGGTTGAGAGGCAGGAGACTCAAGGCAAGGTTAATGGGCAGGTACTTTACATGATAAAATATAATTAATGGTGGCCTCCAAGGATCTGATTTTGGCCCTCGAACATTCACGTATTTAAAAATGGATGGATAGAAATCTGCTCATCCAAGTTTGTTGATGCAATAAAGATACCCGATATAATTAAATTACAACATGATATGAATAGATTAAGCAATGGACAAAATAGTGGCAACTGAATTTCAATGCAGGCAAATATAAGGGTAAGAACTATGGATATTAAAAAAAAAATTTCGTTCAGTTCAGTTAACAGACATAGCGCGGAAACAGGCCCTCCGGCCCACCGGCCCACCGAGTCCGCACGGACCAGCGATCTCTGCACACTAACATCATCCTGCACACACTAGGGGTAATTTTCAATTTTACCGAAACCAATTAACCTACGAACCGAAATGTCTTTGTTGCCTGGGAAGAAACCAGAGCACTCAGAGAAAACCCACGCAGGTCACGGGGAGAACGTCCAAACTCCGTACAGACAGCACACGTAGCCAGGATCGAACCTGGGTCTCTGACGCTGCAAGGCAGCAACTCTACCGTGCGCCACCAATGACCAAACAGAATACAGGAAGTAGACAGGGAGGTTAGAAACACTGTGTGAAGACAGCTACCTCTCCCTCAATGTCAGCACGATGAAGGAGCTAGTGATTGGCTTCAGGAAACAAGGTGGTGTCCACTCCTCAGCCAGCATCAATGATGCCAAAGTGGAGACGGTGAGACTTCAAGTTCCTGGGTGTAAACATCACCGATTATTTGTCCTGGGCCAATCACACTGAAGACCCGGCTAAGACAGCACACCATCGCCTCTAGTTTGTCAGAAGACACAGGAAGTTTGGCATCTCTGACGAAGCTGACCAACTTCTGCAGATGCACTGTAGAAAGTTTTATGTTCATAAATTCCAGGAGTAGAATTAGGCCATTTGGCCTGTCAAGTCTACTCCGCCATTCAATCATGGCTGATCTATCTCTCCCTCCTGACCCCATTCTCCTGCCTTCTCCCCATAATCACCCTTACTAATCAAATCGGGATTAGTCACAGCTTGGTTTGGCAACAACTCTGCCCAACTCAGCGGGCTGTGCATGCAGCTTACTCCATCTATACTTCACGTTTCTTCGGGAAGGCAGCCAACATAATCAAGGGCTATTTACACCTTTGTCATTTCCTCTTCTCCCCACTCCCAACAGGCAGAAGATACAAAAGCTAAAGAGCACATACCACCAGTTTCAGGAACAATTTCTTCCCCAGTGATGTCTGACTACTGAACGGTCCTCTAACAAGCTAAGGGCATAGTCCTGATCTCCCAGCCTACCTCACTGCGGCCCTTGCACTTTTTTAATCTGCATTTTCTCTGTAGCTGTATTGCTATATTGCTGTAACACTATATTCTGTACTCTGGCATTTTCCTTTTTGCACTACATGTTATATTTTGTTTGATTTGGTTTTACTTGTGTCTTTTATAATTTGGTTTGATAGCACGCATCAAAGACTCTCAGTACATGTGACATCAGTACATGTGACAATTATAAATAATACAGAATTGACATTGGAGAGATTATTAATTTTAAAGCCAAAACTACCAAGAGTGTTGTTAATTAAAGGTACAAAGGGATAGAAAGTAAATACAACTACAGAATTTGGTGGTAGGTTAATCAAAATATCATTGAATGGCACATATGGCTGAGATGCTAAATAGCCCACAGTTCCTGTTAATCCACAATAAATATAGGCTAACTGGAATCACAACCTTCACATTTATTTCACGTTAGAGGAATTTGCAGTTGAGTTATTAATTATATAACTCGATTGGCTCTACAAATCTGTATGAAACTTATGAACAGGCTATATCATACATCAACAATACATTAATATTTGCTTCAAAATTAACCACGATTCCAGTGTTAATAAAACATATTAAAATCTATGAGTGTTTATTTTTGAGATTGGATTACGTAGGAGATAACAACTTACCCACATATAGGTGCTTCTTGAGAACTCCTGGTTCATTAAAACAATAGGTTGCAACTTTGCTCAGTAGCTGAAGAGTAAAGCAGTTTGTATGGCGGATTGCAGCCTCAAATGTTCAATAGTGTATTCTTGAGTATTAACCACTGCTAGTGCTCGCTCTTTTACAATACCCACTTATTTACTTTCCTCGTGCGATTAGTACTGAAGCCTTTACTGTAATGAAGGTTAACATTAATTCCGAAGATAGACACAGAGTGCTGGAGCAACTCGGTGGGTCAGGCAGCATCTCTGGAGGGAAAGGATGGGAGACGCTTTGGGTCGGAACCCTTCTTCAGACCTTCCTACACACTGAACGTTAATTCCGCTGTGTTTATTTGCTGACTAGTTTTGCTGTGATGAAAAAAAATAAAGAATTGCATGTCATGCCAGAAGCCACAGAGGATGTAATGCACAGTCTGATATTGTTTTCCTGATGTACATTTTGTATAGATGACAAATTACAGCGAGTGTAGTTCCTAGTTGCGACAAAAATATAGCTGCCAGCAAAGGAAATGATACCTCTGGTGGACAGTGGTGAATGTTTCACCAGTCGTTACACTTGTGGTTGGAGCTGGAACTCAATCATCCAACACAGCGGGCAGCCTATGCGAAATCAAGAAAAACTTCGATCAGCAGCTCCGTCCATTTGCAAGGACTCTCTTCAGTGAGAAACAGAAATAAAAGAATCATGCCTATTACTGATGTCTCAGCCGGGAGATTCATTGGCATTGTGCCCTCTCCAGGCTTGGGACCATGTATCATGCTTCCCTGTACACGATAACCAGAGTTAACCTCTCCTTTAAAAGAGTGTAGATGCAGGCTTACACCGAAGCTAGACATAAAAGGCTGGAGTAGCTCAGCGGGTCAGGCAGCATCTCTGGAGAAAAGAAATCGGTGGCATTTTGGGTCGTGTCTGAAGAAGAGTCTCGACCTGAAACGGCACCTATTCCTTTTCTCCAGAGATGCTGCCTGACCTGCTGGGTTACTCCAGCTTTTTGAGACTATCTCCTTTAAAAAGATTATGGCTCACTCTATTTAATTATTAAAAAATAAAGGCTGATTTCTGGCCTCCCTGCTGACCCAGTCACTGAAACAGCAAATGATTAGCTTGGATTAAGGTAGCCAGACCCATTGGAATGACGTTCCAGCGCATACTCCTGTTAGTTTAGTTTATTATCATGTGTACCAAACAAGGTACAGTGAAAAGCTATTGTTGTGTGCTATACAGTCAGTGGAAAGACTGTACATATTTACAATCGAGCCATCCACAATGTACATATACCTGATAAAGGGAATAACGTTTAATGGAAGATAAAGTCCAGTAAAGTCCGATTAAAGATAGTCCGGGGGTCTCCAGTAAGGTAGATAGCAGCTCAGGACTGCTCTCTAGTTGTTGGTAGGATGGTTCAGTTGTCAGAACACAGCTGGGAAGATACTGTCCCTGAATCCGGAGGTGTGCGTTTTCATACTTCTGTACCTCTTGCCTGATGGGAGGGGAGAAGAGGGAGTGACCGAGATGAGACTGGTCCTTGATTATGCTGCTGGCCTTGCCGAGGCAGCCTGGTGTAAATGGAGTAAATGGAAGGGACTTGGTTTGTGTGATTCTCTGCCCTGGTCCCCAGTGTTTATGTTCAGGCCCAATAAAAAATTTTTAGAATTGCATTGTTAATGAAAATACTACTGACTTTAAACCGTACCTGACTGAATTTGCAATTGCATTTTACACGATTGTTTATGGACTGTAAATTTCCTGTTGAATTTTTCATGAAATTAAAATTTCCCCCGAGTGAATACATTTTAACAAGTGGCAGCTCAATTAATTTTACCTTGAAAATCATTCTGTTGTAGTGAAAGTGCATTGGATCTCAATTTCCAGCCTCAGTTTTGCTCAAACAGGCACGCAAGCAGTGAATCATCTGGGGAGAACATGTTTCACCCATGAGTTGTTAGAATGAGGTCCTAGCCTTAATTTCAAGTGAACACCTAGTATCTCATTATCTGGCAGTAATCAAGTCTTTGAGTTATAGATTGCCAATGTTTTAATCTTTTGACACTGAATACTTGGAGTGGATGCAGAAATATTTCATTAAATCGCATCCACAGCACGTTGAATACAATTTGCAACATCAAATTTTCCTTCCTTTCTTCATTTATTTATTTTAACAGGATGTGAAGGTGATAATTTTTTGCCCAATTTGCCCCTGATAAGTTTGAGGGAAGCAGTCCTTTTGATGAAGATACTCCCATAGCACTGTTGGGCAGTTTAGACCCAGTGATGGAGAAGGGGCAGTGATATCTCTCTAAGCCACGATGGTGTAACTCAGATAATAATCAGTAGCTAGTGGTGGTCTACAGCTCTCATCCTTACTTTAGTTTAGATATATAGCATGAAAACAGGCTCTTCAGTTCATCGAAGATAGACACAAAATGCTGGAGTAACTCATGGGCCGGGCAGCATCTCTGCAGGGAGCGAATGGGTGACGTTTCGGGTCGAGGCCCTTCTTCAGACTGATGTCAGGGGAGAGGGGGATATATAGATAAGGAAGTGTAAGGTGTGAAAACAGGACAGGGGGAATGGAGATCAAGGAAAATGGTGAATAGATCACTGTTAGCTGGGAGAAGGTAACAACAAAGCAAATGAAATGTAGTCGGAGACAGTTAAGACTGGTCGGAGAACTGGGAAAGGGAGGGATGGAGATGGAAAGCAAGGGTTATTTGAAGTTAGAGAAGTCAATGTTCATACCGCTGGGATGTAAGCCTCCCTAGCTGATTATGACAGGCTGTTCCTCCAAATTGTGCTGGGCCTCGCTCTGACAATGGAGGAGGCCCAGGACAGAAAGGTTAGTGTGGGAATGGGAGGTGTAGTTCACCGAGTCCATGCAGACCATCAATCACCTGTCCACTGTGGTTCAATGTTATCCCACTTTCTCATCCACTCACTTTCTCATCTATTCAGAATGAAGAAGGGTCCCGACCTGAAATGTCACCTATCCATGTTCGCCCGAGTTGCTGCCCGACCCTCTGAGCTACTCCAGCACTGTAAGCCAATTTTACATCCAGTTGGCTAGCTCGTCCTAAATACCATGTGATCCAACTCTCCAGACCAGCCTACTGTGTGATATCTTGTCAGAGATCCTGCTAAAGTCCATGTAAAAAATGTCTACCGCATTGCTCTCATTAATCTTTTGGTCACCTCTTCAAAAAAACTCTTCATATTTGCCTGTCTAATTGGACTACACTCATGTCTATGCTTTATCTGTGGCTCTGCCCATTTTACTTAATCTCACTCCTATTGAAAATCACTTCAGCTACTTTCTCCCTCACGTACTCATCAAGATTCCCTTTAAAAGTACGCATGACTTATAATGTTGGAAATGTAGTCAAGCAGTTGGCATGAGCTGATATTGCTTTTGAAGCTTGATGACCTTTGCAACGGCAGCTAATATAGCCTGCATTAGCTGCTCAAAACACTTATTAATATTGCCCGCGATTCAGGCTGATCTATTCCAGCACATTTTCAATACCTGCTAGGAAAGGTCTGACACCAGTGAAGTCAACTCATTGATCAAATACCTCTTAATATTATTACAGTGCTGTGAAGGGATTAAACGTGTGAGGCATGTAACTGTGCATTACCAGTTTAATCAGAGATCTTCAAAAAAAGCAGCATCAGTCCAAGAAACAGTTTTACACTCTTACTTTCAATTTCTCATCCAAAATTTCAAATGGTATTTTCTACAATTATTGATCATATCTGTGAAAAAATGATATTCACCCGTTGATTAGCACGGTTGTCAGGGGTTATGGGGAGAAGGCAGGAGAATGGGGCTAAGAGGGAAAGATCGATCAGCCATGGTTGAATGGCAGGGTAAAGGGCCGAATGAGCCAATTCTACTCCTATCACTTATGAATCGATGTGTGTAGAGCTAAATAAAAAGTGCCAATACTCAATTTAGAATAAGGGCAAAATTTACAGGGAGGATAATGACTCATGACTCACCAATTTTCAATTTCATTTGAAACATTTATGATTAAGGCTGCTGATATCAAAAACATCCATGGAGCTAAAGTACAACTCATTATTTTTGGCCTGCTCGAAAAAAAGGGTTCTGCCACCGAATAATACCAATGTAAGTCTAGCCAAGTGGCAGGTTCCAAAACATGCAATGATTTTTGTCTCCTTGTTGAACCGGACACAGTCATTAAATAAAAGACCTTCTGATGCTTACCTATCAATCATTATTTAAACAAAAATATCTTTAATAAAAGGCTGACAGTTAAAACAAATATAATGGGATTCACAGGAAAGGAAAGGCCGGGCACTGTTGACAGTTCTTGTGGGTCAGCCACAAACCATCGGCTGGCGGCTGCACTGAAAACGGACAACTAGTATTTTGGATGCAGATTTACATTAAGCAAATGACTTCTGGCTGCAAGATTAAAATCACGGCTTCATGTTGCTGAGTCGGATATCACGTTCCAGCTCAAACTGTCGGTGATCAACTCTGTCCAAGAAAGCTTTCCTTTCAATGTATCTGCAGGGAGAAATAGCAGCAGATTAATCTTAAAAACAGTCCAAGGCAGATTCAATGACATTCGTATACGTGATTTAGTTTTTTTAGTTTTGGAGATACAGTGCGGAAACAGGTCCATCAGCCCACTGAGTTTGCCCCGACCAGCGATCCCCGCACATTAACACTATCCTACACACACACTAGGGACAATTTACAATTTACACTTATATCAAGCCAATTAACCTACAAACACATTCATCTTTGGAGTGTGGGAGGAAACCGAAAATCTCGGCAAAAACCCACGCGGTCACGGGGAGAACGTACAAATTCCGTACAGACAGCACCCGTAGTCGGGATCTAACCCGGGTCTCGGGCGCTGCAAGTGCTAAGGCAGCAACTCTACTGCTGCACATTGAAAAATATGTAATAGCACCAGAAGATGCTGAGAAAGCACATCACGTCTGACAGCATTTGAAAAGATGAGACCTTCAGATGCCGTCAATGCTCGTGGGCATATAATGGATTTCGAGCTTTTTACAATTTGATTTAAATTTTCCACTGTGAATAATCTTTTTTTTAAAACCACACAAAGAAACTGTGCGATATCTAAAGCAGTCGAAAGAATGTCACAAAGTAATTCACCTTTATGATTAGAAAAACGTTGATGCATCTTGAATTAGGTCATAGGGTAGATGGGTGTGGGCTGGCAGTTGAACAAAACAATATCAAATTCATCTCTCTGCGCACCCAGTAATGTGACGCTGATTTTATTTCCATAACAAACAGAGGGGCTGTTAAAACGGAACTTGGGTCTTACCCACTCTTTTCCCAATTCTGTATGTTCACCTAGCATCTAGGACATCCACACCATGTAGCAATGTCCTACCTAAAGCTGCAAATCCTACTCTAACAATGTAATCAAGTTTGCACCATTCCTTGTGTAGGAAGTATGTAACTGCAGATGCTGGTTTAAACGGAAGATAGACACCAAAGGCTGGAGTAATCCTTAACTGGAGGTCTGTGCTGCACACAATAGGATCTTTCCCATTAAGTTACAGAGATAGCTTCTCTGTTAGACCAAATGCCAAGAGCTGGATTGAAGGTCAGAAAAGGAAAGAAAGGAAATTTTTTTCCCCCTCAGTCAATGACTTATGGATTTGGCTGGAGTTGTCCTTGAATAGAGAAATGAGGACTTTGTCTTTCAACTCGTAAGTATGTTAGACTTTAGAGATACAGGGCTGAAACAGGCCCTTCGGCCCATCGAGTCTGCACCAACCAGTTGTCACCCCATACAATAACACTATCCTACACACATTAGGGACAATTCACACTTTTTTATAGAAGTTAATTAATTATAAACCTGTACATATTTGGAATGTGAGAGGAAACCGGGGCACCCGGAGAAAACCCACGTGATCACAGGGAGAATGTACAAACCCTGTACAGACATCACCTGTAGTCAGGATCGAACCAGTGTCTCTGGTGCTGTAAGGCAGCAACTCAACTGCTGTGCCACATGCCGCCAAAAGCCTCAGTTATTACCAAAGCCCTTCAGGGGAGAATAATTCCACCCTGTGCCTTGGCTAATTTAAACTCCCAAATTATTTATTTGAACCTTATATATGCCATGCCATTAATTCACGCTATTAGACAGGTCATTCAACCTTTAACAGGGGGTCTTTCATCCAACTGGCTTCATGGGCAGTGTTGGTTGACTTATTCCCTGCTAATGTGCAGATAGATTGATGGCCTTTGTGCCATCCTCACTGGCAGCCCTGCTGAGACGAGCTAAATCAGCTGGACCAGGGAATGACCCTGAAATATTCCTAAAGCGCGGAACTCAAATGGCAAGCCACGCTGTGCCTCTACCCACCGAGAAACACTGAGCTTCAATTTATAGAACAATCAAACTTAGTCTGTCAGATAGAGAATGCCTATCCAGCAACATTCTAGTTAGGCTGGCCCCTTCAAAAAAAAATATTCATGAGATAGAATATGATTGAGTGAGCAGGGAAGAATGTATTGAGAAGCAGCATTGAGGGAGATTGTAGCTGTTTGCCAGTCCTTGCACATGCACAACCACTTCTTCAAGAAACAAAAATATCATTAATCTCAGCATTCAATGCATGTGTTGTGTTATTAATATGTTAGTGCAGAATGTAATCAGTTCATCTTTAGCCCTGCAGGAGCTGATCCAGGCAGTCGGAATTTTTTTTGCTGCGAGATAAGAAAACTCAAAACATGTATAATGGCAGCAAATTAACTCAGCCAAACATTATAGCCTCCTGGTGAGTTAATTAAGCAACATCGGATGATAAAAGCAGAATGAACACACAGAGAAGGAGGTCCAGCAGGGCAAACACTGGTTGAACAGTGTACTTAATAAGAACTGACATGAAGCGATGAGGATGTTTTAATGCATCGAAATAAGATTCTGCCTTTAGTTAAGGAAAACCTGATTTCAAAATTGAATTATTTTGCACTGAAGGCCTTTTTACTGAAATACAGAAAGAAATCACTAATAGGACAGCACTGTGGCAGTTGCATAGAGCTGCTGTCTTACAGTGCCAGAGACCCGGGTTCAATACTGACCACGGGTGCTGTCTGTAAGGAGTTTGCACGTTCTCCCTGTGACCTCGTGGGTTTTCTCTGGTTTCCTCCCACACTCCAAGGACGTACAGCTTTTTGTAGGTTAAGTGGCTTCGGTAAGGTTGTAGAATTGCCCCTAGCGTATAGCATAATACTAGTGTACAGGGTAATCGCTGATCAGCGTGGACTTAGTGGGCTGAAGTGCCTGTCTCCGCGCAATAGGATTTGCGGAATGGGATCCTCATCTCTTTATCTACACTGGAGGAACCCAGGGGAAACCCATGTGGTCACAGGGATATCATGCAAACTCCACACAGGCAGCCAATTTCCAACAATACCATTCCTAAAAGTTCCTGAATGTAATGCAAAGGTGGGTAGTTGTGGAGCTGATGCTTTGTGTGGCATTAACTTGGATTTTAAAGTGATTTCACTAATCCTTGGAGATTAAACAACACAAATGGCCCCAGGCAACTGGAAACGAGTTTGAACATATGGTCCTTATCATGTACAAACAGTATAAATCAACACAGAGCCTGTTAAGGAAGTTGTGTGCATTAATAAAATTGCTTCTCATTTGAAACCAAATGCTGAAACTCATGATTTCATAAATATTCAAAACAGCCTTTATCCAATTTTATTTTGTTTATCAAACAGCAGAAACTTCTAGCAACTGGGTACACAAATAGTGGCATTTATAGTGGGAACACACACATCAATTTGGCTTAGGAATGACTATTTACACACATTATATTGAAATACATGGAACATCTGCCATGTTATTCTGATCAGAGTTGTGTGAACATTCTTGAAGTAACTGGAACTGATATCGCAAGACTTTATTTCAAAACCGTGTAACTATAATCAGCTGAGACTGTTGCTGAGTGGAAGAAGTGAAAGCTGAGAAAGGAATGTATATTGTTCTAATTGGTCCAGATTGGCATGTCTGATTAAAAGGGACATGGACACAATGTTTTGTAATTAGATTCAAAAGATTTCAAGGACAGGGGGAGGGAGGGGGTGGCAGGGATTACTCATGTAACATTGAGGGAAATGTAGATGTTAGAATCCCAGAAATTAATTCTTGGTTCCTGGAACTGTGAATAAACATTTGCTCTATTAAGAAAAACATTATACAATCATCAACACCTCACCCCACTCTCATCATTATTAAAAAATAAAAACAAGTTCCATAATTAGCATTGGATAATGTCCAAAGTGTCACTTTTTACAACGTTTTAGTAATATTTAAACCTGAACTCTGTTTGTGATTGGAAGCTATAAAAGACTTAAGGCAGGTATAGAAAGCCCATTTTCTTAGTGATATGTAGCAGAAGCTGAAAGGATAGCTTTATCCCTTTGAAATGGAAACATTGATAATGATTGGGGCTGTCTGTATGGAGTTTGTATGTTCTCCTTGTGGCCGTGAAGGGATTTCGCCGGGTGTTCTGGTTTCCCCCCACACTCCAGACATACAGATTTGTAGGTTAATTGGTTTTGATAAAATTGTAAATTGTTCTTATTGTGTGGGAGAGTGCTAGTGCACGGGGTGATGATCGATGGTCCGTGCGGTCTCGGGGGGTGGAATGGCCTGTTTCCCGCTGCATCTCTAAAGTCTAAAGATTGCGTAAGCGATTTCTTTCTTTGAAGTTGTAATCTATGATGCTCTTACCCCATGTGGCATATCTAAACTATAATGGATCTGCACAGCAAGTGGCGGCGCTGTTGAACGGCTGCGGC
Source organism: Amblyraja radiata (assembly GCF_010909765.2). Taxonomy (NCBI): domain Eukaryota; kingdom Metazoa; phylum Chordata; class Chondrichthyes; order Rajiformes; family Rajidae; genus Amblyraja; species Amblyraja radiata. The sequence continues at coordinate 40,255,250 of NC_045972.1, read as the reverse complement.
TCGCCTGCAGTCCGTCTGTTTTTACTTTTTTTCGTTGTTTTTTTGTCTTGTTTAGTTAGAATTTTTGGTTATTAGGTTGTGTTATGTGTGGGGGGGGCTGAAACATGGTTTTCTGTCTCTCCCTTCGGGGGAATGCGACTCTTTCTGTCGTATCCCCCCTTCTCTGCCTCCGTCTGCGCTGAGGCCTAATGGCGGAGCTGGCGGCCTCCAACCTGCGACCGACCTCGAGGCTCCGGAGGCAGAGCCAGCCAGGACTCACCAACGCGAGGCTGGCCATCTTCGAGCTGTGGCGGCGTTCGGGCGCTCCAGTGGCAGCGGCACGACTCGGGGCTGAGACGGCGCTCCGGTGAGGGCGGCCCGGCGTGGGGCTGAGACGGCGCTCCGGTGAGGGCGGCCCGGCGTGGGGCTGAGACGGCGCTCCGGTGGGGGCGGCCCGGCGCGGGGCTGAGACGACGCTCCGGTGGCAGCGGCACGACTCGGGGCTAGGGGCGACGCTCCGGTGGCAGCGGCACGACTCGGGGCTGGGGCGACGCTCCGGTGAGGGCGGCCCGGCGTGGGGCTGAGACGGCGCTCCGGTGAGGGCGGCCCGGCGTGGGGCTGAGACGGCGCTCCGGTGGGGGCGGCCCGGCGCGGGGCTGAGACGGCGCTCCGGTGAGGGCGGCCCGGCGCGGGGCTGAGACGGCGCTCCGGTGGGGGCGGCCCGGCGCGGGGCTGAGACGACGCTCCGGTGGCAGCGGCACGACTCGGGGCTGGGACGACGCTCCGGTGAGGGCGGCCCGGCGCAGGGCTGGGACGGCGCTCCGGTGGGGGTGGCCCGGCGCGGGGCTGAGACGACGCTCCGGTGGCAGCGGCACGACTCGGGGCTGGGACGACGCTCCGGTGAGGGCGGCCCGGCGCGGGGCTGAGGCGGTGCTCCGGTGGCTGAGGGTGGCCCGGCGCGGGGCTGTGGCGGCGTTCCGGTAGCTGAGGCGGCGACCTGAATCCGGGGCTCGGCCGCGGGCCAGTGGACGACATCGTCGGGAGCTTGCAGGCCACAGGCTGGTGCCTGTTTTCACGAGCTCCCGCGGCAACAGCTGCGTCCGCTGGACTGGAGGGCGGCAGCTTCGACCACCCCGGGCCGCGGAGCTTGAACCGGCCCGTTCGCGGAACTCGGTGAGCCGCGGGACTGACTTACCATCACCCGGTGGGGTATCAACATATCGCCTCAGCGCAGAGGGAGAATGAGGAGGGAAGAGACAGTAACCCTAAGATATTTGCCTCCATCACAGTGAGGAGGTGCCTGGTGAACTCACTGTGGTGGATGTTAATTTGTGTTTATTGTGTGTTTTGTTGTTTATTATTATTATATGTATGGCTGCAGGCAACGACATTTCGTTCAGACCGAAAGGTCTGAATGACAAATAAAGGATCTAAGTTTAAGTCTAAGTCACAGTACATGAATAGGAAGAAATGAAGCAGGAATGGGGTCATCAAGACAGATTCACATTTAAAATCTTCACTGCTCTCTGAAATGTCTCAGTCATGCATGCACGTGTTGATATGGAGATCAAGTCAGGAATCACTGCTACATTGATAATATCTTGCATCCTCTTGGTCAGCAGTATGTCATACTCTTTCCTATTTCCTCTAAGCTTTTCTATAACCATTTTGTCACTAAGCTCTGATGACGCTACGAAACACAGTAATAAAGTACTTGTCAACCCGAGTCAAAACACTGGAATACAGCATTCACTTTTGAAGCGGAAGACATCTAGTAATCACACCTACAATGGCCAAAGGTTCGGGCATGAACAAAAGGCTTTTGCCTCTCATCAGACATCTTCACCCTTCTGTCTGACAACAATCAGATGGTTAGTTTTCAAAGTATAAACGACTCGCGATAGGCATAGCTAATAATGAAGCCAATTCAAAATCAGTCCTTTTTCCACCGAGTTTCTACAATTCATTTCAATGTGCCATGCAACATGTATTCTCAGCAACAGTAGTTTGAGCATCAAATTAGCTCATGGAAGATCCAGACACATTTACATTTCAGCACTGAAGCACAACATGCATTGCAGTTGTACAAGGATCACCAGCTGCATCTTAAAATCCTTTTTTTTTTGCTCTAGGCTATTTCACTTCAAATTCTTCAAAATAGGAGTACTTCGCCCTTGAATAATTCTTTTTAAAATCATTATTTTTTTTTGTGTTACTTATATCAGGAAATTTGTGAAGCCATATTCTAGCTCCAACTCTGAAATCCTATTAACATTTGGAAAATACAATAGTCTGTGGAAAAGATGTGAAAGTGGAAAAGGTCATTCAATACTTAAAGGGCAACGTGGGGCTTAACACCAATTAACTTGCTGAATACGACTAAAATGAACTGCAGTTGATTAAAATGTCAAACTAATTTTTATAGTCGGCTGAAAACTGCAAACCAAATTATATGAGTATTAAAATAATTTTAATTGAGATTTAAAATGAGGACAACTGTGGCGCCTCTCCTTTATGTAGTGTTCCCTTTGCTCCTTTTGTCATTTTTTATCATCTAATAATTTCTCGTGTGTTATTTACTCTGGGTTGTCGTCATTTTTTAGATTTTTATTATGGCAAGACTTCATTTTTGTAAAATAATTTGTTATCTTCTCAACTTCCCTTAAATTCTATGGAACTGCAGTGAATCTATATGTAGTGATGGATATTTGTGAGTGTCAGTTCCACAACATAGCCCCTCAAGAATGACCTGCAATCTATCTGCACATTAGCAGGGAATAAGTCAACCACCTCAATTCATATATTTGAACTGTCGCCTGTGTTTCTAACACTAGTGAAGGGCTCAAAGTGTTGGGAGTAACTCAGCTGGTCAGGCAGCACCTCTAGAGGTGACATTTTGGATCTTCAGACTGACTGCATTAAGGAGGAGAAAGCTGGAATTCAGATGGGGGGTAGTACAAAGCCAGGCAAGTGATGGGTGGATCATGGTTGAAGAGCAGGTGAGCAGCAGGAATTTCAGAGGGGGAGCAGTGAGAGAGGGTCTCACAGAACTTGATTTGGAAAGAGGAGGCAAATTTCTTCAAAGTAGGCATACCGTGAGAGGATTTCACAGTGGAACAGTAAAATGTGGACACGAGGGACTGCAGGTAGACACAAAATGCCGGAGTAACTCAGCGGGACAGGCAACATCTCTGAAGAGAATGAATGGGTGACGTTTCAGGACAAGACCCTTCTTCAGACTGAGAGTCAGGGGAGAGGGAGACAAAGAGATATCGAAGAGTAAGGTGTGAAAACAAGAGATCAAAGGGGACGACATTCAAGGAAAATGTAGAATGGATCATTGTCAGCTGAGGGGAAGGTGGCAATGAGGCAAACAATCAGTAAAATTTAATCAGGAGGACAGTGAAACGGGACGGAGAACTAGAATGGGGGAGAGATAGAGAGAGGGAAAGCAAGAGTTACTTGAAGTTATAGAAGTCAATATTCATACCGCTGGGTTGTAAGCTGCCCAAGCGAAGCTGTGAGTATAAAAACAGTGCGGGGCTTGCTTCTACAGAGGCCCGGGGAGCCGTTGGTGCGAGGAGGAGTTACCTGGAGCTGTGAGTATAAAAACAGTGCGGGGCTTGCTTCTACAGAGGCCCGGGGAGGCGTTGGTGCGAGGAGGAGTTACCTGGAGCTGTGAGTATAAAAACAGTGCGGGGCTTGCTTCTACAGAGGCCCGGGGAGCCGTTGGTGTGAGGAGGAGTTACCTGGAGCTGTGAGTATAAAAACAGTGCGGGGCTTGCTTCTACAGAGGCCCGGGGAGCCGTTGGTGTGAGGAGGAGTTACCTGGAGCTGTGAGTATAAAAACAGTGCGGGGCTTGCTTCTACAGAGGCCCGGGGAGCCGTTGGTGCGAGGAGGAGTTACCTGGAGCTGTGAGTATAAAAACAGTGCGGGGCTTGCTTCTACAGAGGCCCGGGGAGCCGTTGGTGCGAGGAGGAGTTACCCAAATCTGCAACGTTCCATCTCACTTCCAGAGAAGGAGTCTGGTGGAAGCCTCTGATTGGTGGAAGAGGACCACAGGAAGCAGCTGATTGGCTTGTATCCCGGGTAAGGCTTTATTGTATTCGGATAAGGGGGAGAATGAGGGCCAGGGCAGTTTACTGTTCTGGATGTCAGATGTGGGAGGTCATGGAGTCTGAGTGCCCTCCAGACGTCCACATCTGCGCCAGGTGCGTCGAGATGGGGCTCCTAAGGGACCGTGTTAGAAACCTGGAGCAGCAACTTGATGACCTCCGTCTGCTCAGGGAGAGCGAGGAGGTCATAGAAAGGAGTTACAGGGAGGTGGTCACTCCAAGACCACGGGAGACAGAAAACTGGGTCACAGTTAGGAAGGGCAACGGGCAGAGGCAGGGACTGGTGAGTACCCCGGTGGCTGTACACCTTGAAAATAAGTACTCATGTTTGAGTAAGGGTGGGGGAGACAGCCTGCCTGGGGGCAGCGACAGCGGCCGTGCCTCTGGCACAAAGACTGGTCCTGTTGCACAGAAGGGTAAGGAAAAGAAGAGGAGGGCAATTGTAATAGGGGACTCTATAGTCAGGGGGTCGGATAGGCGATTCTGTGGACGCAGACAGGAGACCCGGATGGTAGTTTGCCTCCCTGGTGCCAGGGTCAGGGATGTGTCTGAACATGTCCAAGAAATCCTGAAATGGGAGGGAGAGGAGCCTGAGGTTGTGGTACATATAGGTACCAACGACATAGGTAAAAAAAGAGAAGAGGTCCTGAAAGAAGAATTTAGGGAGTTAGGTAGAGAGTTAAGGAGAAGGACCGCAAAGGTAACAATCCCAGGATTACTGCCTGTGCCACGCGACAGTGAGAGTAGGAATGGAGCGAGGTGGAGGATAAATGCGTGGCTGAGGGACTGGTGCAGTGGGTTTGGATTCAAGTTTCTGGATCATTGGGACCTCTTTTGGGGAAGGTGCGACCTGTACAGAAAGGACGGGTTGCACTTGAACTCGAGGGGGACCAATATCCTGGCGGGGAGATTTGCAAAGGCTACTGGGGAGACTTTAAACTAGTATGGTTGGGGGGAGGGACTCAACGTGGGAAAGCTAGCAGTCAGTGTGTGAGGCAGGAGGCAGAGAATGGTAGCACTCTGACCCAAAATGTAGGGGAGAGAGAAGAAAAAGACAATAAACAGAGAATAAGAGAGGGTGGGTTTCTTAAATGTGTATATTTTAATGCTAGGAGCATTGTAAGAAAGGTGGATGAGCTTAGAGCCTGGATTGACACCTGGAAGTATGATGTTGTGGCGATCAGTGAAACATGGTTGCAGGAGGGCTGTGATTGGAAACTAAATATTCCAGGATTTCGTTGCTTCAGGTGTGATAGAATTGGAGGGGCAAGAGGTGGAGGTGTTGCATTGCTTATCAGGGAAGATATTACAGCAGTGCTTTGGCAGGATAGATTAGAGGGCTCGTCTAGGGAGGCTACTTGGGTGGAACTGAGAAATGGGAAAGGGGTAGCAACACTTATAGGGGTGTATTATAGACCGCCAAATGGGGAGCGAGAATTGGAAGAGCAAATATGTAAGGAGATTGCAGATATTAGTAGTAAGCACAAGGTAGTGATTGTGGGAGATTTCAATTTTCCACACATAGACTGGGAAACACATTCTGTAAATGGGCTGAATGGGTTGGAGTTTGTAAAATGTGTGCAGGGGTAGTTTTTTGCAGCAATACATAGAAGTACCTACTAGAGAAGGGGCAGTGCTGGACCTCCTGTTAGGAAATGAGACGGGTCAGGTGGCAGAGGTATGCGTTGGGGAACAGTTCGGGACCAGTGATCACAATACCATTAGTTTCAATATAATTATGGAGAGGGTCAGAACTGGACCTAGGGTTGAGATTTTTGATTGGAGAAAGGCTAACTTTGAGGAGATGCGAAAGGATTTAAAAGGAGTAAATTGGGACAGTTTGTTTTATGGGAAAGATGTGGAAGAGAAATGGAAGGTGAAATTTTAAGAGTACAGATTCTTTATGTCCCTGTTCGGTTGAAAGGAAATAGTAAAAATTGGAAAGAGCCATGGTTTTCAAGGGAAATTGGACACTTGGTTCGGAAAAAAAGAGAGATCTACAATAATTATAGGCAGCATGGAGTAAATGAGGTGCTTGAGGAGTATAAAGAATGTAAAAAGAATCTTAAGAAAGAAATTAGAAAAGCTATAAGAAGATATGAGGTTGCTTTGGCAAGTAAGGTGAAAGTAAATCCAAAGGGTTTCTACAGCTATATTAATAGCAAAAGGATAACGAGGGATAAAATTGGTCCATTAGAGAGTCAGAGTGGACAGCTATCTGCAGAGCCAAAAGAGATGGGGGAAGATATTGAACAATTTTTTTTATTTGGTATTCACCAAAGAGAAGGATATTGAATTATGTGAGGTAAGGGAAACAAGTAGAGTAGCTATGGAAACTATGAGATTCAAAGAAGAGGAAGTACTGACACTTTTGAGAAATATAAAAGTGGATAAGTCTCCAGGTCCGGACAAGATATTCCCATGGACATTGAGGGAAGTTAGTGTAGAAATAGCAGGGGCTATGACAGAAATATTTCAAATGTCATTAGAAACGGGAATAGTGCCGGAGGATTGGCGTACTGCGCATGTTGTTCCATTGTTTAAAAAGGGGTCTAAGAGTAAACCTAGCAATTATAGACCTGTTAGTTTGACGTCAGTGGTGGGCAAATTAATGGAAAGGATACTTAGAGATAATATATATAAGCATCTGGATAAACAGGGTCTGATTAGGAACAGTCAACATGGATTTGTGCCTGGAAGATCATGTTTGACTAATCTTCTTGAATTTTTTGAAGAGGTTACTCGGGAAATTGATGAGGGTAAAGCAGTGGATGTTGTATATATGGACTTCAGTAAGGCCTTTGACAAGGTTCCTCATGGAAGGTTGGTTAAGAAGGTTCAATGGTTGGGTATTAATGGTGGAGTAGCAAGATGGATTCAACAGTGGCTGAATGAGAGATGCCAGAGAGTAATGGTGGATGGTTGTTTGTCAGGTTGGAGGCCAGTGACTAGTGGGGTGCCACAGGGATCTGTGTTGGGTCCACTGTTGTTTGTCATGTACATCAATGATCTGGATGATGGTGTGGTAAATTGGATTAGTAAGTATGCAGATGATACTAAGATAGGTGGGTTGTGGATAATGAAGTAGATTTTCAAAGTCTACAGAGAGATTTATGCCAGTTGGAAGAGTGGGCTGAAAGATGGCAGATGGAGTTTAATGCTGATAAGTGTGAGGTGCTACATCTTGGCAGGACAAATCAAAATAGGACGTACATGGTAAATGGTAGGGAATTGAAGAATGCAGGTGAACAGAGGGATCTGGGAATAACTGTGCACAGTTCCCTGAAAGTGGAATCTCATGTAGATAGGGTGGTAAAGAAAGCTTTTGGTGTGCTGGCCTTTATAAATCAGAGCATTGAGTATAGAAGTTGGGATGTAATGTTAAAATTGTACAAGGCATTGGTGAGGCCAATTCTGGAGTATGGTGTACACTTTTGGTCGCCTAATTATAGGAAGGATGTCAACAAAATAGAGAGAGTACAGAGGAGATTTACTAGAATGTTGCCTGGGTTTCAGCAACTAAGTTACAGAGAAAGGTTGAACAAGTTAGGGCTTTATTCTTTGGAGCACAGAAGGTTAAGGGGGGACTTGATAGAGGTCTTTAAAATGATGAGAGGGATAGACAGAGTTGACGTGGATAAGCTTTTCCCACTGAGAGTAGGGAAGATTCAAACAAGGGGACATGACTTGAGAATTAAGGGACAGAAGTTTAGGGGTAACATGAGGGGGAACTTCTTTACTCAGAGAGTGGTGGCTGTGTGGAATGAGCTTCCAGTGAAGGTGGTGGAGGCAGGTTCGTTTTTATCATTTAAAAATAAATTGGATAGTTATATGGACAGGAAAGGATTGGAGGGTTATGGTCTGAGCGCAGGTATATGGGACTAGGGGAGAATACGTGTTTGCACGGACTAGAAGGGTCGAGATGGCCAGTTTCCGTGCTGTAATTGTTATATGGTTATATGTTATATGGTTATATGGTAATAGACCAATGGACTGCAGATGCAGGTTTTTAAAAAACCCACTTAAAATGCTGGAGTAACTCAGCGGGTCAGGTAGCATATCTGGTGGACATGAATAGGTGATGTTTCTGGTTGGGACCCTTCTTCAGATTGATTGTGGAGGGGGGGTGGGGGAAGCTGGAAGAGAGGAGGGGGTAGGACAAAGCCTGGCAAGTGATGGGGGGAAGTGAAGGGCTGTTGCATTTTGTCAAGGGTTAGTTGGGGAAGGGTGAGGGTTTGAGGAGAAAGAGGTGAAATTCCAGCAGGTTTAAGAGTTGAGCAAGAAGAGGCATTTTGCAAAATTATCACTTTTAAGGTGGAGAGATATCCAGTTAACAATGTGCAGCAGGCAGTTGAGATGGTGGTAAGCAAGACTTCACAGTTCTGCATGTCTGCGCATTGTGGGGACAAATGTGCATCTTTCATGACTAAGGTTGAACAAAGGGTGCCAACTGAAATGAAATCAATTCCCAGTTAATGTAACATTAAACATTAATGGGGCGTTCTAAATTACCAATACTGTCGACAAAACATTGACCCCACCTTTTGTAGGCACCACCTTCACCCGATGATTTCACCAAAAGAGGAACGTGTGCTTGGCGACAATGGCTGAGGTTCTATTTCATTACATTAATATTCAGTGTTATTTCATACTTTTTTAAAATTTCACTTACCATAGTTCCACAAACTACCTGTCTAACTCGTAAATCCAACTGACGTTAAGGCATTTACTGATTTCGAATCACAATGCAGATTACCAAAAAACAACAAGTAATCCTCCATCAGTTTCGCCACCTCCAACGTCACCCCACCACTCGCCACATCTTCCCATCTCCCCCCATATCTGCCTTCCGCAAAGACCGCTCCCTCCATAACTCCCTTGTCAATTCTTCCCTTCCCTCTCGTACCACCCCCTCCCCGGGCACTTTCCCTTGCAACCGCAAGAGATGCAACACTTGTCCCTTTACCTCCCCGCTCGACTCCGTTCAAGGACCCAAGCAGTCGTTCCAGGTGCGACAGAGATTTACCTGCATCTCCTCCAACCTCATCTATTGCATCCGCTGCTCTAGATGTCAGCAGATCTATAACGGTGAGACCAAGCGGAGGTTGGGCGATCGTTTCGCCGAACACCTCCGCTCGGTCCGCAATAACCAACCTGACCTCCGCTCAGCACTTCAACTCCCCTTCCCACTCCGTCTCCTCCATGGCCACAGCGAGCAACACCGGAAATTGGAGGAACAGCACCTCATGTTCCGCTTGGGGAGTCTGCATCCTGGGGGCATGAACATCGAATTCTCCCAATTTTGTTAGTCCTTGCTGTCTCCTCCCTTTCCTCAGTCCCCCTGCTGTCTCCTCCAATCCCCCAGCCTTCGGGCTCCTCCTCCCTTTTCCTTTCTTGTCCCCGCCCCCCCCACCCCCGATCAGTCTGAAGAAGGGTTTCGGCCCGAAACGTTGCCTATTTCCTTCGCTCCATAGATGCTGCTGCACCCGCTGAGTTTCTCCAGCTTTTTTGAGTACCTTCGATTTTCCAGCATCTGCAGTTCCTTCTTAAACACCAAAAATAATAGTTGTGGATCAGCCATAGTGAACGTGCGTTATTATGAAGTCCAGTCCAGCGGAAATGCTTTGGCCAAGTTGCTAATTTGATAAAACATTTGGCCATTTTTATGCTAAGCCTATTCTGTACTTCAGGACCAGTATTACTTCAGTAATACCAGGATGGTTTTACTTAGCACTTCTACTACAATGTTCCAAGTCTGCATATTTAACAAGCTGTGGTGACGTGTGGTGAAGAATACTTTCAATGGGGGAAAAAAAAAAATGGAATTCAAACTGCGAAGATATTGAAAAATCCTTCCTTCCTTCCTCCATCACAAATCGCTTTTAAAACTCCCTACTTCCAGTCTTCATCTTCACAACATGGACCTAGAGCTAATTTTTATCCAAACCTCGAGTTAGGTGCAGGGTAATCTATAACTACAATTTTGGCTAATTGAGGAATTTATTTTGATTGCCAGTGTGAATAAATGTTTCTAGTCCCAGGAAGTTACTAATTAAATAAAAAATTAATTTAAAAACCATTTTACATTCAATGGAACAGTAAACTCAGTTCTCTTCTGGTGGCACTCTCAGAAACTGGGATGGATTCATATAAATTGCTGGAGGTCAGACTCAAGCAGAAAAGCAGCAATGATTGGAACAATATTTGTCCAGTCATTGTTATTCCAACTGGTTAGTATTTAGTTCGGGCTTTAATATGTTTCTATTTACACTGATGGTGCAGAGCGCGATTAAAAATAATACTGTAAGGAAGATGCAGAGTTTGCCAAACATTACACACAGGTTACGTGAGTGGAGAAGGTCATGACCAATGGAGTATAAAGTTGACATTTGTTAAAGTTCATTATTGTGGGAAGATGACGATCCATTTTTAATGGTGAGGAAAAAAAAGGTAGCATTGGTGTTTAAAATAGACAAGTGCAGCTTATACCCTAAATAAAGTTAACATACAGGTACAATACAATGTATGTTTTTTTTTTACCTTTGTAGGCCAGGGATTATAAATTAGACTCTTTGCTCTTGGTCTCGTCTCCAAACCTCTATTGTTATTTCAAACTTTTCTCACTTTGCACATCTTGCAAGATTTGCCTTCTGTATTCTATATTGGTCATGTTGCGACACTGAGCAAATTATATTAATCATAACTTATTTGTTAGGTATATAATAGAAGATGCCTTTCTCCGGTAGAGAAGGCTTGGACCAGACCTGCTAATTACTGAAGCATTTGGTACTTACTGTGCATGGTTACACCACCGTAGATCTCTGGGCAATAATGTTTACACCTTGGCTTGGATTCTCCAGATGAAGTAAAACCATGAACATATTCTGAATCAACAGTTGCTTATCGGACAGAAACGGAGGTTATGTTCAAGACTAATGGAGGTGGGAACTGATAGATGAGATTAGAATTGAAACCCAAAGAAAGTGCAATGGTCTCGGGTGTCTTGCGGCTTTTGAAGTATTTTTATAACATTATAATGATGCTGTTGAAGGCACAGGCAGTTTATCATTGGTAGACAAAAATGCTGGAGAAACTCAGCGGGTGAGGCAGCATCTATGGAGCGAAGGAAATAGGCAACGTTTCGGGTCGAAACGTTGCCTATTTCCTTCGCTCCATAGATGCTGCCTCACCCGCTGAGTTTCTCCAGCATTTTTGTCTACCTTCGATTTTCCAGCATGTGCAGTTCCTTCTTAAACAGGCAGTGTACCATTGATCGCGAGGGACAGAACTATTTTTGATGAACACAGCTAAATGATTTCCCTTACAACATTTCATTTTGATATTAAACAAGATGGTAGGGAAAACACCAGAGAGCATAGTAGATAAGCTGTAAATGATTCAGAGCATCAGAACCTGGGCACTAATATACAGTTGTGATGCCCCAATGTTCAGTGTTAACAGTACAACTTGAACCCTGGTTCAGCGTTAAAAGGGAGCTTTTTGTTGGGGTGTGGGTAGAAATTACTACAGAAAGTATCATCCCAAAGGCAATGTTATAAAAGTTGGATACACTCTTTTAGTTTGGTTTAGTTTAGAGATACACCGTGGAAACAGGTCCTTCTGCCCACCGAAGATAGACACACAATGCTAGAGTAACTCAGCGGGACAGGCACCATATCTGGATAGACAGAAATGCTGCCTGTCCCACCAAGTTACTCCAGCATTTTGTGTCCATCTTCGGTGTAAACCAGCACCTGCAGTACCTTCCTATACCTTCAGCTCACCAAGTCTGTGCCAACCAATGATCACCCGTACACTAGTTCTATCCTGCAACTTTGGGATAATTTACACAAACCAATTAACTTACAAAACTGCACGTCAGAGAAAGAATATTTGTTCAAAAAACAAAACTTTTTTATCCAGCTCAGCAGCTGGATAGCAACTCCCCATTAGTGTTGCTAAGTGATCTGCACTGAGAAATGTAAAGGGCACACCATTGATCCCTGTGTTTTTACCTGCGGAGAGTCCATTTTGCGTCCTTCAAAGCAGCAGAAGAGAAATAAAGGGAAGTTCTTGCTCTCAGGTATAATACCATTTGCATGTTCTGTTCCGAAATCTTGCAGGCCCCTGCCCAGCAATATTGCCAGAGTTCCTAAACTACTTCACTGCAGCGATTCACAATCTCCACCTGAAGGGCATTTAGTGGAACATATTCTGTGTAGAATGGATCTGCAGGTGCCAGTTTATACTGAAGATAGACACAAACTGCTGGAGTAACTCAACGGGACAAGCAGCAGCAGCATCTTTAGACGAAGGGTCTCAACTCAAAACGTCACCCATCCTTATTCTCCAGAGATGCTGCCCGACCTGCTGAGGTACTCCAGCACTTTGTGTCTATCTTTAGTGGAATATATTCTGGCCATTGCCAGTTAGGCCCTCACTCTATAAGAGTATTATAAAAAGTACACATGACACTTACAGCTCGTCAGCAACATTTCTGGACCATTCTCGCTTGTGACAAGATTTTGGATCATTGAAGCTTGCAAACTGTACTGAAGGCTGATTGATGAGATTTGAAAGAACATTTTGAAATCAGAGACAACTAGGTACACTAATGTGTATTTATAGACGAATGTTTTTTTTAACAGCAATTGAGCCATTATCTGCACCTATAACCGCACGTACACACACACAAAGTAATGACTGATTGGTTTATCTCTATGTATGTGGCTGATAATGGAAATTTGACTTTAATCCCTAGTGTGATGTAGAAACTAAAACTGGTTCTGCTCTTATTACATCTACCCAGGGGGCACAATTTCATTAATACTTCCAAACAAAGAGCACAGCACTGTTACTTGTAATAAAGTCTATATCTTTTCATCCAGAATGAAGTGCATTTCTAAAAGATAAACCCCGAGGCATGGCTTTCATGCACTGTTAAAATAAACAAGCTATGATTATTTTAGCTAACAAAAAGGTACCGAACAAGACTAAAATCACAGGATTTGTGACAAAGAGACTTGCGAAAGTCAAAGTGTTCTTTACTGCCAACACCAAAGCAAACATTACTTCATTTTCATGCTTTATCCTCAACACATGCACAAGCAAGAAAGATTCCAGTTCAAACAGAAAAGAGATTTAACAATCATTGTTATTTATTTAATATAAAGAGGTTTAGGAGAATCGCATGAGAAATCAAGGCAGCAGGCAGGTTATAATTCCCTTCAATTCTGCATTGCCATTCAGTCACAGGATGAAGTTCATTACCCCCTATCTCCCTTAATGAAGAATAGGTACGTTAGTTAAAACAGTCCTCATTTAAAACTTAAAGGTAGGCACCTAATTTTAAAAAAAATGTTAATTGCATGCAATCACTGGTGGAAAAAACTGCTAGTTAAAATGAAGCATCCTACTTTGTAACATGGTGATACTCACAAATATCATTAAATTATTATTTTCAAGATTTCAAGAGTTAGATTTAGCTCTTTGGGCTAAAGGAATCAAGGGATATGGGGAGAAAGCAGGAACGGGGCATTGATTTTGGATGATCAGCCATGATCATGTTGAATAGTTCGAAGGGCCGAATGGCCTACTCCCGCACCTATTTTTCTCTGGTTCTATTCTATTTGCTCTCTACCTATTGAGCTCAGTCAGATACTCTCTATACTGCTACTATTCACAGCCATGACCTGCTTATGTACCCTGTAATCCCTTATGCTCGTTCACGTTCCCTGACACAGGGCTGTCAACATTGGGTGAGAGTTGGGAGTGAGAAATTGCGAGAGACCAAGCCTGAGGGAGCGTAACGACCGAGGGGAGGAGGGTGTAGCAGTGGGGGAAGGGTGTGGGAGGGGGAGTGCCCTCCCCTCCCATGGTACGGAGCTTTTGCATTTTTCAGTTTGAAATTGTGCAATCTGGTGCACACTGTAGCGAGTATTTTAATTTACACTTGAATGCAATATTTATGCTTTAAATTGGATTAGGTATGAATAAGGTTAGGTTAAATTACATTCCTAATTACATTCCACAGTAGAGCCAGGCTCTGGTCAACAGGTGCAGCACATGAATGATCTTAGTGTATTCATGTATGGAAATCAGATTATAATCAAGCACTTGGCCCATGTTGACCAACCTGGGTCTCACTGCACATCTGGTACTACTCCCGACCCTGATTCCAGTTGCATACCTTCTCTCATTCCTGACCCTGAGTCCAGCCTTACACCTTGCCCCCTATTCTACCCTGATCATAGCTGCTTACCTGCTTTGGTTCCCAGTGCTGAACACACCCATTGTCCTAGCTTTGACTGCACACCTGGTACTATTCCAGACCTTGACTCTGGATACACACTTGGCCTTGCTCCTAGCCCCATCTGCACTGACAATATATCTGGCCCACACACATAAAGCCCCATATCTGACCCCCTGGACTTAACCTATTACGTTCAAGTCCACAGGTGCTTATCTAATGCAGTAATCTTTTACGGGGCATTTCACAGACCAAATTTTTTATAACAAAATTTGCTACATCCATTGGCTTCCTTGTTATCTAACATGTTAGTTACTTTGTCAAAGAAGTCATCAATTGGTTGAACACAATTTCTCATCCATAAAATTATACTCACTCAGCTGCATAAGTATTTTGTTACGATTTCCTTCATTTTCCTAACAAACTGTCCTGATGTCATTTTCACCCCCAATATTTTCAGCATATAGGACCCCTATATAACAGTTATGTAGCAGTGTCACAAGCTGAAGTCCATTGCCTATTTATACAGCAGAGTTTGGTTATGGTGAATCGAGGTTCCCGTTACACTGCGCCCCCTCCCCCCCCCCCCCACTTCTGCCAGGTTACCCAACGAGCTGCGCCATGTAGCGTGCTTCTGGCTGTGGGGGCGAAGAGAGCGAGCAGCATGAATGCGGCATGGATATTCATCCCGTCCCTGGCGCACCCACCGCCTGTGGGTACGTTTCCTGGCTCCCCGGCCTGTGAATTCCCCCTCGTTTAACCCTCCCCTCCACCGCCTTTCTTCACAACCTGCCTTGGGTTAAACTTTTGGCATATTGGCCTTTATAACAAGAGGAATCGAGTATAGGAGCAAAGAGGTCTTTCTGCAGTTGTACCACACCTGGAGTATTGTGTGCAGTTTTGGTCCCCTAATTTGAGGAAGGACATTCTTGCTATTGAGGGAGTGCAGGGTAGGTTTACAAGGTTAATTCTCGGGATGGCGGGACTGTCATACTGTCATGTGCTGAGAGAATGGAGCAGCAGGGCTTGTACACTCTGGAGTTTAGAAGGATGAGAGGGAATCTTATTGAAATATAAGATTATTAAGAGTTTGGACATGCTAGAGGCAGGAAACATGTTCCCGATATTGGGGGAGTCCAGAACCAGGGGCCACAGTTTAAGAATAAGGGGTAAGCCATTTAGAACGGAGACGAAGAAACACTTTTTCTCACAGACAGTTGTGTCTGTGGAATTCTCTGTCTCAGAGGCCGGTTCTTTGGATACTTTCAAGAGAGAGCTTGATAGGGCTCTTAAAGATAGCGGAGACAGGGGATATGGGGAGGGCAGGAATGGGGTACTGATTGAGGATGATCAGCAATGATCACTTGAATGGCGGTGCTGGCTCAAAGGGCCGAATGGCCTAGTCCTGCACCTAGTGTCTATTTATAGCGGACATTTGGCAATAACGGCACCATCCTCCACCCCGCCCACCCTGGCCGTTACTGCGAGTGTTTAATGTACTGGATATTCTTATCAGTATAGGACTGAGCAGTGAGGGACGGGTGGGAGGAAGAGGGACAAGAACTGTAATGCATTTTGTGACAAGGTCAAATTAACTTACAATGCTTTTCAAATTCTTACAAATGGCTGTTAGCATATTTGGACAACAATGTCTGGACTTAAGGTACACAAAAATGCTGGAGAAACTCAGCGGGTGCAGCAGCATCTATGGAGCGAAGGAAATAGGCGACGTTTCGGGCCGAAACCCTTCTTCAGACCGATGTCTGGACTTATCTAATTTCATTCCAAATGTAATTTTAAAAATGTAATATCTTGTCGTCATCTTTAACACAGAAAAAGTTATCAATGAAGGAATATCTCTGACCATTGCAATCCCATCTGATAACTGTGACTGGTCACTAGAGTGGAAGAAATGTATTAACTCCTCAGTTTGAATGCACTGAAATTATTAGAAAAGGTGGATTTCCTCAGCAGATTTGTTCTATGTTGCAAAGTTGGATCGGATTTTAGGACTTAATTTATATTCCAAGATGGAATAATGGAAATGTAAAAAATTCCAATAGTTTTCCTGAAATGCTTTATGGCACATTTAACCTTTAAATCAATTAATGCTAGTGAGGAGCAAGAGTAAGTTCCTGCAGCTGGTAGCTATATCATGGAGGGCTTGATAATATCTAGAAATACAAGTGTCTACTGACTGATTTACTATTAAACAGAATCCACTGTACCAGACAGATCTTATTACTGTGGTAAAAAACTACGCTACAACCAACAAGATGCATCAATGCTTGTGCGGGAAAAGAAATAGGTGATTCATTTGAGTTGCAGCCAAGGGCTCCCAAGTACAAAGTGACCACAAAAAACAGATTAGTGACATCCTAAAAACCAGGTCAGTTTCCTTAGAGACAGAGTTTGCGCACTCACCCTTCCTTCCCACGGTTGTAGATTGCAAGCTCATCGCCAATCCCCTCCTTTTCTTTGAATGCTTCCCAGTCAATTTTTGATTTCTCCAAGGTGCTCATCTTTTGCTTCTTTCCTACAATCTTCCCCAGGACGTTGCTTAATCCACTTTGTCTTTTAATTCTGCATTTGGGAAAACAAATTAAGAAAAAGGATAACATATTCAGAACAGGAATGATATGAATCTCAATTGCAAAGAGATCTTTACAAGTGCTATGACAACTGCCACTGAAGTAATTGACTATTCCGCTCTCCGATGAGAAGATAAATTATGTATGCAACTCAAACCTTTACTCTTCCCATTTCAATCTGTCTGCTGTGATTTGCATCTCGTACAAAGTCAATTGAATCAGTTTCTTCAGACTATATTTGATAGGTAATGCTTTGCAGTATTGATCCAAATAATAAAGACCTTTTACTGTACAGCAACAATAATCAGTATATGCAATAGCGAAATTCTGTGGATGTGGAAAACCTGAAAAAAAAGTCAAAAATGCTAAAAGCTTTTGACTCGTCAGGTAATATTTGTGGGGAAATACATTTAATGTCTCAGGCTGATGACATTTTCAGCATTTCCGTTAATAACAAGGTTAATATGAAAGATGCCAGCAATTTATTACCATAAAATAAAAATGACTTCTAAGCACAGCATATTCAAAAATACCTCACAGTTGAAATACTACTTTTAGTTTAGTTTAGAGATACAGTGCGGAAACAGGCCCATCGGCCCACCGAGAATGCGCCGACCAGTGATCCCTGCACACCAACACTATCCTACACACACTAGGGACAATTTACAATTTTACCAAGCCAATTAACCTACAAACGTGTACATCTTTGGAGGAAACCAGAGCACCCAGAGAAAACCCATGCAGGTCACAGGGGGTACATACAAACTCCAGACAGACACCACCCAAAGGATCAGGATCGAACCCACTGCAGCGCAACCAGGCCATTCTACCCGCTGCGCCACCACACTACTTCTGCAGTATAAATGCCGCATCAAGGGTTATGGACAACAAAAAAGATAATTAAACAAATTGCTACATGATCCAGGACATCAGTAGACTTCCGATAGTGCTCTTGAATCTTTTTAAATCCATATACAGCACCTCCCAATCTTGTAGCATCTATCTAGATGAAGTGTGTTCAGATTGGAATATTGCCGCCTGCAAGTTCCAATTTGCCAGGTATCCTGACTTGAAAACATAATTGCCATTCTTTCATATTTTATATTCAGCAATTCTTTACCGCTGGACAGTAAATGACTACAGTGCAGTCTGAAGAAGGGTCTCGACCCGAAACAACGCCTATTCCTTTGCTCCATAGGTGCTGCCTCACCCGCTGAGTTTCTCCAGCATTTTTGTCTACAGTGCTTGAAGGCGGCGACTGGCCATCTTATTCCCAAGACAAATAACTCCTGGTGTGCAGAAAGGAAGTGCAATTGCTAGCATATTCCAAAGATAGACACAAAGTTGTTTTAGCCTCTGCAGCACTCCTTCAGCAAACAAAGTCAGTCTTGATCTTGCACTTGGATTTTTAAGAGCAGAGCTTAAAGAAACAACCTCAGATTCATAGGCTTGTTGTGCATTATATTTTTACTTCTGAATGCATGCATTGAAGATTTTTATTTTTAATACCCAGCTAACCATATGCATTTGTTATTATTAATGACAAGGGTTATCGGAGCACAAGGCCAGGAGTTATCAGTACAATGAATAAGTTACAAATATGTCAAAGGCTTGTGGCTAAACTCTCTTGCTGGAGATGTTCATCGTCTGATACTTGCAGCTGATGGTGCTGACTGTCTTTGTCCTTCCAGCTCGTAGGCAGGGAAAGTCTGCGAGCTGCAATCAAAATCGTCTAGGTAACTGCAACACATTTTGTAAATGGATTATATTATAGGACACGTGCTGGTGCTGGAGGGAGTGTATAATTATTGTGGTGGATGGGGTGCCAGTCAAACAGGCTACTTTGATCTGGAGATTGTCATATTTCTGGAATTCATCCAAGTGAACAGAGAGCATATCATCACATTCCTGACATGTGGCTTGTACACAGTAGCAAGGTTTTGTGGAGCTTTGTGGATTCTGGAGGTGAGTCACTTACTGCAGACCAAAGATCATAGTGAATGCAAGCACCCAAGGACAGATCGGGGAAACTTCCCACATTTTCGCTCCCAGAGTGCTTGCATTTTTCACTGCAATCCCATTCAGAAAAGTTTGCACAATGAATTAAATTAATTGCATGGTCCAAACTTGGGAGAAATTACTTCCTTGGAGATAACGTACACTGAGGAACGCTGTTGCTCTGGTGCAAGCTGACTCGAATTGCATAATCACGGCTGCAGACTAACGGGGCCCCCCATTAATGTGCGGCGCTGGCATGAATGGCGTGGCGCTGCGTACTCTGCACTTGCAGGCAAAGATACTAATCGCGAAGCCGGTTCCGAAGATGGCACTAAAAATTATCCATGACCTACTACGGACCATCTATGATCTTTGCTGCAGACTACCCAGCCTCCTTCCTGCGCTTGATACAATATTTGTGTGCCAGATCCAGTTTAGACAATGGTGAGCCCCCTTCTCTCGGGAGGTCGACAGCCAGGTTTGGCTGGGCTCTCCTTTGACGGATTTGGTGGCTGCTAACATTTGCATGTCTTGTCCTTTATAACGTCACGCCCAAATACAGTCCAGGTCCTGCTACATGTGGGTGCAGATTGCTTCAATTGCTGAGGAGTCATGAACAGACCTGAAAATTTGTACAACCATCAACAAATTTTTTTTTTTTAAATAAACAAAAAAAAAAGATTATTGTAGCTCAAGGTCGTTAGACAAGAGCAGAAACTTGATGAAGGGACTAAATTCCAGAGGCATGCTGAGCTTATAGATCATGGCATCAATTGACAGATCATATCCAGGAGCTCTGGCAAAACTGAAATCCATGGAAGCACCCTGAAGAACTGGGCAACTGAGGAAAACTGCAGCAATATCTGGGGGTTAAGGTGATCATTTACAACTATCTTCAAATGTGCCAGGTATCAGCCAGTGGAGGAATCCTCGCTGGATTTCTGTTTCGCCAGGCTATTTAATACCATGTGGCAATGAATGCTGTGATGTCTAGGGTTTACTGTTCAGCTTGCCTCTGGAATTGAGTCCTCGAGTCAATTTTTGGATCAAGGAGCTATGAGTTCTGATGCCAAATGGTTCCAGTAAACGCCAATGATGGCATCTGCGATGAGGTTATTAGCGAGTAAATTAAAAATGATTGTACCATTAACAGCAGCTTCAGTTGTCGATATAGATTGGACTGATGGCAATTAGTGACATTGGATACGCTTGCTTTGTGTGGACCATGGCATTTTCCACTTTGCCAACCAAATGCCAATTATGTAGATGTAATGGAACAGCTTGGCTAGAGGCACAGCCAGTTCTGGAGCACAATTCTTCAGCACCACAGCAAAGATGTTGTCTGGTCCCAGATTGAGTACTCGCACGCAGTACATATAACTATATATTGTGAGCTATATTGAATACTCTCATACATTTTATAATTTCATTTCTGGTGAATCCCTGGGATGGCAGGACTGTCTTACG
The DNA here is from genome assembly GCF_010909765.2 of Amblyraja radiata. Classification (NCBI taxonomy): domain Eukaryota; kingdom Metazoa; phylum Chordata; class Chondrichthyes; order Rajiformes; family Rajidae; genus Amblyraja; species Amblyraja radiata. The sequence continues at coordinate 40,234,850 of NC_045972.1, read as the reverse complement.
AGTAAACATTGGAAAGAGTGGGCTTGTATTCACTGGAATTTAGGATGAGAGGGGATCATAGAAATGTATAACATTTTAAAAGGACTGGACAGGCTAGGAAAACATGTTCCCAATGATGGGGGAGTCCAGTACCAGGGGCCACAGTCTAGGAATAAAGGGGAGGCCATGTAAAACTGAGATGAGAAAACACTTTTTCACCCAGAGAGTTGTGAATTTCTGGAATTCTCTGCCACAGAGTAGAGGCTAATTCACTGGATGAATTTAAAGGAGAGTTGGATAGAGCTCTTGGGGCTAGCGGAATCAAGGGATATGCGGAGAAGGCAGGCGCGGGTTACTGATTGTGGATGATCAGCCATGATCACAATGAATGGAGTGTCGAGGGGCCAAATGGCCTCCTCCTGCACTTATCTTCTATGTTTCTATGTCAATTTTGCTGAAAACTGACTGCATTGGTGGGGACTTACAAGACGAATGTGATTAACTCAATTGTTAACAAAACTGAAACAGGCCCTATAACAGCAATGCCCATACCAAACATGATGCCAAGTTAACATCTCCTCTAGAGTCAAGAATTTCACTACCTTGGTACACATGATAATCAAAGGAAACATTGAACCATTGCATAGTTGAGTTTGGCTGAAGGGCCTGTTTCTTTGCTCTATAACTCTGGATAACGCTGCGGGCGGCCAGATGTGCAGACAAGGTAAGTCCTGAATCGGTGCTTCCCTACCGGAGACCGTGGCTTCAAGATGTTGTAGGTCGCAGGCCGAAGATCTAAAGAGATTGTCATATTTCTGCAACTCATCCAAGTGAACAGAGAGCATATCATCACATTCCTGACATGTGGCCATTTGTGTACTACGACCGAGTGGACCATCTTGCTCCGCTGTATGACCTTTGCTGCAGAATATCCAGCCTCCTTCCTGCGCTAGATACAATATTTGTGTGCCAGATCCAGTTTAGACAATGGTGAGCCCCGTTCTCTCGGGAGGTCGACAGCCAGGTTTGGCTGGGCTCTCCTTTGACAGATTTGGTGGCTGCTAACATTTGCATGGTATGAGTGTCCCTTGTCCTTTATAACGTCACGCCCAAATACAGTCCAGGTCCTGCTACATGTGGGTTCAGATTGCTTCATTTGCTGAAGAGTCATGAACAGACCTGAAAATTTGTACAACCATCAACAAATATATATTTTTTAATAAACAAAAAAAAAAAATGATTGTAGCTCAAGGTGGCTAGACAAGAGCAGAAACTTGATGAAGGGACTAAATTCCAGAGGCATGCTGAGCTTATAGATCATGGCATCAATTGACAGATCATATCCAGGAGCTCTGGGAAAACTGAAATCTAGGGAAGCACCCTGAAGAACTGGGCAACTGAGGAAAACTGCAGCAATATCTGGGGGTTAAGATGATAATTTACAACTATCTTCAAATGTGCCAGGTATCAGCCAGTGCAGGAATCCTCCCTGGGTTTCTGTTTCGCCAGGCTATTTAATACCACGTGGCAATGAATGCTGTGATGTCTAGGGTTTACTGTTCAGCTTGCCTCTGGAATTGAGTCCTCGTGTCAATTTTTGGATCAAGGAGCTATGAGTTCTGATGCCAAATGATTCCAGTAAACGCCAATGATGGCATCTGCGATGTGGTTATTAGCGAGTAAATTAAAAATGATTATACCATTAACAGCAGCTTCAGTTGTCGATATAGATTGGACTGATGGCAATTAGTGACATTTGATACGCTTGCTTTGTGTGGACCATGGCATTTTCCACTTTGCCAACCAAATGCCAATGATGTAGATGTAATGGAACAGCTTGGCTAGAGGCACAGCCAGTTCTGGAGCACAATTCTTCAGCACCACAGCAAAGATGTTGTCTGGTCCCAGATTGAGTACTCGCACGCAGTACATATAACTATATATTGTGAGCTATATTGAATACTCTCATACATTTTATAATTTCATTTCTGGTGAATCCCTGGGATGGCGGGATTGTCATATGAGGAAATATTGGAAAGAGTGGGCTTGTATTCACTGGAATTTAGAAGGATGAGAGGGTTTCTTATAGAAATGTATAAAATTATAAAAGGACTGGACAGGCTAGGAAAAAATGTTCCCAATGATGGGGGAGTTCAGTACCAGGGGCCACAGTCTTAAGAATAAAGGGGAGGCCATGTAAAACTGAGATGAGAAAACACTTTTTCACCCAGAGAGTTGTGAATTTCTGGAATTCTCTGCCACAGAGTAGAGGCCAATTCACTGGATGAATTTAAAGGCGAGTTGGATAGAGCTCTAGGGGCTAACGGAATCAAGGGATATGGGGAGAAGTAGGTCGTGGTCCGGCGGTCGGAGCTCTTCTCCTCCGGGGTCCCCAACGAGGGATCCCAGGCTCCGTCACCGCGCCAGCTGGAGCTCCGCAGACCGCAGTTTCAGGCTACCACGGGCCAGCGAACGGAGCGCACCCTTCCGGCGAAGGCTCGCCCGCTCCGCGATGAAAAAGTCTACGTTGCGCCCGCTGCTGAAGCCCCGGGCAGTCTCCGGGAAAGGCCGCACCAATCCTTGTGTTAGGCCGCGAGGGAGGCGACATGGAAAAAGTCGCCTCTCCGTGGAGGAGGCGACCTAAGCGGTTTCCCCGTTACCCGCCCACACCATCCCCCACACAAGACAAACCGAGAAACATTAAAAACACACATTGGGACATGCTAAAAAAACAAAAAAAGTAGAAAAAACTAACACGCTGCTGGTAGGCAGCCGGCTCGCAGCGCCCCCCACCGACCAAATGACAGGAAATGAGAATTACACAGTTGATGTCAGTGTGCATGTTTGGCGTCGTCCACAATCAAGTGCCCAGAGCTTTACAAATGCACATTAGTTCAGAGATCCAGCGCGGAAGCAGGCCCTTCGGCCCACCGGGTCGGCGCCGACCAGCGATCCCCGCACATGAACGCTATTCTACACACACTAAGGATAAGTTACAATTTTGCCAAGCCAATTAGCCTACAAACCTGTACGTCTTTGGAGTGTGGGAGGAAACCGGAGCTCCAGGAGAAAACCTACGCAAGTCACGGCGAGGGCGAACAAACTGCGTGCAGACAGCACCCGTAATCAGGATCGAACCCAGGTCTGTGGCGCTGTAAGGCAGCAACTCCACCACTGTGCCACAGTGCGGCCCACATATGCCAGCAACAACTTCAGTACATTATCTCCTGCCCCAAACTGAAAATTGTCCCCGATACTCCAAAGTTTCTGCACACTGACATACATCTATTTAACCTGATGTACAGCTACTTATCAACATCTGACTGAGAAAATGGTTAGAAGATCTACTGCCCATTATATGTACAAGTCGAATTTTTTTATTACCTCAACTGTATAATCTTTTCTGCAGCTTCAAGCAGCTGGTGTTCGAGAAATTTAATTGCACTAAAATATTTCAAGCTGGTCTTGGATGGTCTCAGGCCATCAGGAAATAATTCCACAAATATGATCCCATCGTTCTGGCCTAAGATAAATGAAATTAGTTATATATTTGCATTAGCTATTTCTGCTTAACAGACACAAATTTATTTTAAATGTCAATGTAACCCAGAATTCTGGAAAATAGGCATTGATGAGAAAAAATGTCACCAATTAGTAAAGTCCCAAACTAAAACTCTGGGTTACAAAGACATACATTTTGGCAGAAATTGTATAAAGCAGAATTGTTGCAGCCAAACTTCATCTGCTAAATACATTTTATCCAGCAGATGAAGTTCTGATTTTTATTGTACTCCACGACATTTGTTAAGGTTATACGGCTTTTCAGAGAATTTAATTTAATGGTCAGATGGTGCTGCTGTATATTCAGACTACACAGTTAAGGCAGGATAAAGTTAGCAAAGAACTGATTTCCAAGTCTTTGCTAGGTCGACAAAAATGCTGGAGAAACTCAGCGGGCGAGGCAGCATCTATGGAGCGAAGGAATGGGTGACGATAGGGTAGACAGTCAGAACCTTTCTCCCAGGGTGGAAATGTCAAAGACTAGAGGGCATACTTTAAGGTGAGAGGGGCAAAATTTACAGGGCCATTTACTTTTTACACTGAGAGTGGAGGGTGCCTGGAACACACTGACAGGGGTGGTGGTGGAGGCTATAAAGTCATAGGTCTAAAGTGATAGGAGCAGAATTAGGCCATTCAGCCCATCAAGTCTACGCCACCATTCAATCATGGCTGATCTGTCTCTCCCTCCTAACACCATTCTCCTGCCTTCTCCCCATAACCCCTGACACCCGTATTAATCAGGAATCTATCTATCTCTGCCTTAAAAATATCCATCGACGGGCCTTCACAGCCTTCTGTGGCAAAGAATTCCGCAGATTCACCACCCTCTGACTAAAGAAATTCCTAACGACAGAGGAATTTAAGATCCTTTTAGATAGGCACATGGATTTGCAGGGAATGGAGCGATATGGATCGTATGCAGGCAGAGGGGATTAGTTTAACCTGACATCATGTTCGGCAAGGACATTGTGGGCCGAAGTGTCCGTTCCTATGCAGTTCTGTTTTATATGTTCCGAGGATCCTACCCATTGTCTTTCAAACAAGTGAGTGAAATATTGGAGGCCCCCACAAAGTCTTGGTGATTCTCTCCAGTCAATCTATGCCAAGTGTATTTTTGTATCACCGTCTCCAAAATATTGTAGAGGTATTAATCAATCTTTTCCATATACGTTGTGCACACTATATTCACTCTTTAAGGGGGAAGGATGTAGATTGGTTTATACATGCAACCAATCATATATAGGTTAGCATCACTAACCCCGCCTTACTGTATCATTTATATTAACACCTACTTCCTATGTTACGCAGTTCTGTAGCAGACAGGAGGCAGTGACTACTAACATGCTGTTAAGTCTGTATGTGGATTAAAGATGATCTTAAGTTACGTGTTGTGTAGATGTCATATTTACATGGACTCAACCCTTAGCGGGAGGACTTGGTCCGTACAGGTTCGGGCCGCATCAGTAGACCACCTGATAGATATGGCACCATGTAAATATGACATCTACACAACACGTAACTTAAGATCATCTTTAATCCAGTAGCATTTGCAAACAAGTTCCAATCACCTTTTTTTCCTATTTCACTAAATGTGAAAAAGAAAACTTAAAATTAAAAAAATCCTTTCCAGGGGACTGGCCACTCCAACAATGGCTCCATATTTTCCCAGAGTTTCAACATGTTTATCTTACTGTGTTAAATTCCTTTGTAGCACACACACTTACTCATCTGAAAAGGGAGACAATTCGATTGTAGCCATCCAGTTATTCCATTCACCCACTCAGAAGAATCAGTTTGCTCTCACAGTTCATTGTTTATACCCTCCCAAGGAAAACTGGTGCCAGGATCGCTGACTCAAATCATGTGGTTGTAATATGCTTCTTAAAACTATGATTATCTCCAGAATTATTTATGGTATGTTATGGATGAGTGCAATTCTTTGCTGAATGTCTGTTATGATGAAGATTGAACCACAAGAGAGAGAGACCCTATGTACAGGAAAGTGCTTTAGCCAACTGCCAATTCAATGCTGTTAGACGGTCTGTGAAAATTTGGCTTTTCTACAGCATAGTCTTAAAGCTACTCTTGTTTAACTAAACCATGTTTTATAGAGAAAACATTTTGTAAACTAATTAAGTTACATCGACGTGCCACAGTTCAAACAAGAATCAATCCAATAGAATCTAGATCATATTTTTTTTTTAAAAGGTTCTGCAACTAACCTCATCATTATAGAGAATTTAACTTGCACTACATGATTAACTAGTCAAAAAATCGTTCAAACAACTAAGTTTAGGTTTATTATTGTCATGTGTACCAAGGTTCAGTGAAAAACTTTGTTTTGCATGCTTTCCAAACAGATCACATATTCCATACAGAGAAACAATCATGTCACACTCAAGTACAACAGAAAGAAAATCTCATCACAACATTTCGAAATGGTGCTATGCTTATAGGTTGAAAAGAGATTTAAAAGAGTAGACCAATTATTGTAATGGATGATAGAAGATCCTACTCTGGGAAAGGCACACGAAGAGTTGCCACGTGCCAGTGCCATCTTGTAGGAACTTCCCATCTTGTAGCAACTCAACTATGTCATGAGCCGCAAACGACCAGTTTTGTGATGATGAAGGGCCTGTCCCACTTACGCGATTTTTTTCGGCATCATAGTCGCAGCAGGTCGCCAAACATTTACAACATGTTGAAAATCCAGCGGCGACCAGAAAAAGGTACGACTCTTTGGACGACTATTCACGACCATACAGGCGTCATGTACGCGGGGTGACGCCTGTATGGTTTTCACTGGATTTTCAACATGTTGAAAATTTTTGTCGACCTGCTGTGACTATGACGGGTGACAGCAGTTGCCAAAAAAAATCGTGTAAGTGGGACAGGCCCATGACTGTGAGGGAAATATTGGCCAAGACAAGGACAAGGCCCTTGCTGTCACTAGAAATCAACATTATGGATTCAAAAATATTTAATTGTGTGTTCAGAGCATTGGAATGTACATAATCTATGTTGAAATGTCTAGAGAAATGCTAGAAATGCAGGGAGTTCGACTGCTAGGTCCAAGTTACGAGGATAAGCATAATGCAGAGCACTTTCTCACAATCTCCGACAGTCACTCACTTTTACTATCTTATCATTATTGCACACATAGATGGAAACATGCAATTTCCTGCAACAGGAAAGTTATTATTAAAACATTATTGCTTTGGATCTCAATCAAGGTTGTGTGACAAAGGACATAACGGAATAGTCACAATAGTCAAAGAGCAAAAGAAAATGATGAACTCACGTAAAGTAATTATGAGAATGAGCAAGAAAATATTTAAATCTTTTCTTGCTCGTTCTCATATTTACAGTAGCTGAGTTAAAAAAAATATTTTCTGATAATCAAAGGCTTAGATTCAAAGAGAATCACATTCTTTTGTGCTACCACCTTCCTCCACTTTATTTCCTTTACAACTATCGTGTCCATTGATGCCATGCACTCACTTGTTATTTGCCCCATTCTGCACCGTAACTGTTCTCTACTTTTGGATTCCTATTTAGTTTAAATTAAGTTGAACATTTTACAAAGCAGAAACAATAGAAACCGATGTTTTAGGGGGAAAAAAAGTATTCAAAATGACTCACGCAGAGCAAGCTCAACAATAGGAATAGCTTTTTTTTTTAAACGTTAAAATTAATTTATAAAGCTTGCTACTTCATCAAAACATCCACAGATTTGCACAATAAATGAATACAATTACAAGTGACAGAAAACAAATAAAACTGTAGATGCTGGAATCTGAAACAAAAAACTTTAAGAACTCAGCCAGTCAAGCTGCATCACCGGAAAGAGAAACCAGTCTAGTTGTTCGGTGAAGCAAACTTTCCTCACAACTTGCATGTTTCCATCTATGGTAATATACAGTATTAAATAAAATATACAAAACCTACTCCATTTATAGTTTTAGGTTCACAAATTATATTTAAACATCTATTGCTGAATAATTAACCTCTACAGTTTACCTGCATTTTCAAAGTAACTAGTGTTAAAACCATACACTACGATTGGGCAGAGTAGCTCATGCTAAGGTTCTATAACAGGTCAGCTTTGCAACATATCCCCAATCACCAGACACCTTCTGATTGCCATAATTAAAGGTTACATTTCTCCTGGCACATTAATGCCTCCACTTTAAAATCCAAATAGAATCCACAGTATGCAGGTGTTTCAAATGCTAAATCGATTACAAAACTAGAAAAAAAATAGATTTTGTGAACTTAGTTGAGGCAAGTTGATGTCTGAGTTTTAGTGGCATCATAAAGCACGGAAACAGGACCTCAGCACAACTTGCCCATGCAGTTCAAGATGCCCATCTACGCTATCCCCACTGGCCCACATTTGACCCATATTCCACTAAATCATGTACCTGTCCAAATATCTTTTACATGTTACAGTATCTGCCTCAACTACCTCCGCTGGCAGCTCATTCTATATACCCACCACCCTCTGTATGAAAAAGTTGCCCCTCATGTTCCTATTAAATCTTTCCCACTCACCTTAAGCCTTTGTCGTCTGGGTAAAAGACTGTGCATTCTGTGCATTAATCCTATCTAGAGAATGGATAGAATTGCTTTAAATTCACATTTACACATTTTTCATGTGTATTGAAATACAGTGAAAAGCTTTTGTTGCATACTATCCAGTTAAAGCAAACCATACAATATACAAGTATAATCAAGCTATACAGAAGTACCATATGTGGTACAAAGAGAAAAATACCAGAGTGCAGAATGCAGTTTTACAGCATTGTAGAGTTATAGTTACAGAGAAAAAGACCAATGTATGCGGTGAAGTAGCTCGGGACTACACGCTAGCTGATGGGAGGACTGTTCAGTGATCTGATAACAGATGGAATGAAGCAGTTTCATAACATGGTGATACATGCTTTCAACCTTTTGGATATTTGTCACATTGGATCACTCGTTCAATCCGTTAATGGGCAGGATCCAGCCCACTGACCCCACATGCTTGCATGTGGCGGTGTGATCTGGCTGGTCTTTCACACTCTAGAGTTGTGCCGCCAGGTTAGGGGAGCATCTAGCTCTTGAGACACTTCCAGTAAAATTCCAAGCCCCAGTCTGCCTGCAACAGGCTACGGTGAATCATAGAGTTATCATAGATTTCACCAGCTGTTAATTGTTGACACAAGTTGGAGCAAATAAAAAGCTAATTGAATAATATTAAATACAGTTAATTAAAAATAGACCAAAGCAATAAGAAATAATTAAGATAACGGAAACAAAACATTTTAAAACTTGCCCTGCCCTTTCTCTCCCGATCTGCATCCGAGAATACCCATTGAAATTCATGGGCTATCAGATGGAAATGTCCCCTGTGTAATGCATAGAGTTCCCAGAAAGACTGTCATTAAGTCCTAGTCTCAAACTCTCATCAGTTTGAATTCTGAACTCCAGCCATTCTCGTTAGAACCACACACCAAATCCAGCTAGATTTTCGGTTCATGAATTTTTCTAATTTACTGCTTCATCTACACTTAACAATGCTCTCCATCTTTGTAACAATCTGCTCGCTCACTACTTTAATACTCTTACCCCTGCTAAAACGGTTCTGTTTATTCACTCCATACACAGCTCCACCTTCAGTCTCTCAAGTCCAAAAAGTACAGACAGGAATACATTTGTTGCACAACTGGTTTAGCTATTTATACCCGTCTAGCTGAACAATACTGGTTACTGCTCTTCTCTGCCAAACTCTTCACTGTTCCAGGAAGAATGCAAGAATAACACTCATTTCTCTAAAGCTTTCTGTTCTTAAAATTTCCCTGCTCTGCTATTTCTATCACCATCTTCAACATAAAGAGGCACTTACTGTGTGCAGTTCTGGTCGTCCCATTGTAGGAAGGTTGTGGCTTCGGAGAGAGTGAAGGAATAGGTTTACTGCCTGGATTAAAAGGAATTACCTATGTGGAAAGGTTGGATAAAGTTGGATAAAGAACATGGATAGAGGAGTGACCTGATCAAAATAAAACATTATGAGAGGCATCGATAGGGTAGATAGTCTTTTTCCAGGGTGGAAATGTCATGGACTAGAGAGCATAGGTTTAAGGTAAGAGGGGTAAAGTTTAAACAGAGTGTTGGGTGCCTGGAACACACTGTCAGGGGTGATGGTGGAGGTGGATACGATAGTAACATTCAAGATGTTTTTAAATAGGCACATGGATATACGGCGAATGGATGTGTAGGCAGAGGAGATTAGTTTAGCATCAAGTTTGGCATGGACAATGTTGGCCGAAGGGCCTGTTCCTGTGCTGTACTGTATTGTTTTATGTTCTGACAGTTTGTGGCCATTTAAGATTGGGACAATTCATGCCATATTTCCTCTCTTCCACCCCCTCGCATATGAAAACAAATCTTCTTTACTGCTGCAGCATGAATCTGCAACATTGACTATATTACTGAATCCTCTAATGCCTTCTCTTAGTCGTGTGATTCAGGCATCACAATTGCTACTTTCTTGATGGTATTGATGCCCTAACTCTGCGCAAGTCTCTCATGTTAGCTGACATTGTAAACAAATGTTGACACTGCCTCACCTCATCTCAATCCCCAAACCCTTTGGCTATTCTCGCCCGTCCTGGTAGGCTCCTGGGGAGTGTTGTAGCTGGCCTACAGTTGCCTGAAAGTGGGGTCACAGGTAGATAGGGTGGTAAAGAAGGTTTTTAGAACATTGGCCTTCATCAGTCAGGGTATTGAATAGAGAAGTTGGGATGTCTGTTACAATTGATCAGCCATGATCACAATGAATGGCGGTGCTGGCTCGAAGGGCCGAATGGCCTCCTCCTGCACCTATTTTCTAATCGTAGAAGATGTTGGTGATGCCACATTTGGATTATAGTCTTCAGTTTTGGTCACCCTGCTATGGGGAGGGGGGGGGGGGAGGGGGGGGGGGGGATGTCTCTGGAAAGTGTGCAGAGAAGATTTACGAGGGCGTTGCCAGGACTTGAGGGCCTGAGTGATAGGGAGATATTGGGCAAGCTAGGACTTTCTTCCTTGGAGCTCAGAAGGGTGATCTTAGAGAGGTGTTTGAAATCATGGGGGGAATGGATAGGATGAATGCAAGGTTTTTTATCCAGAGGCGGGTAATCAAGAACCAAAGGACATAGGGTTATGGTGAGAGGAGAAAGATTTAATAGGAACCTAAGGGGCACCATTTTCACACGGAGGGTGGTGGGTATAAGGAATGAGCTGTCAGAGCAGGTAGTTGAGCCAGGTTCAATAATAATATTGAACACACTTGGATAGGTACATGGATAGAAAAGCTTTTGAGGGATATATGGAGCAAATGCAGGCAAATGGGACTAACTTAGATGGGTCGGTGTGGACGTGTTGGGTCAAAGGGCCTGTTTCCGTGCTGTATGACTCTACGAATCTAAACATTAGAAGCATCTGCTCCTCTATGCTGTCCTACTTTGCTCTTGACAACTAACAAGTACTTAAGCTGGCTGGCAGACAGGAAACCGCGATAGAGAATTTGAAAGGTTGACTGCAAAATGTTGAGGGATCCCACTCTTTAGATATTCTCATCATGGCTGCCCCGGTCCCTCATCATCCTACCTTCCCGCTACCACCAGGAACTCTCTCCCCGTCTCCCCATCACAAAAGTTTTTTTTACGATTACTCTTCTGAAAGCATTGAGAGATATTTTACTAAATCAAGGGCACAATACAATGATCTCTATTAATAACCAGAATAGAAAAAGAGTCAACGTTTTTCAAATGTCCCCTGTCAATGCGAAGAGCTATAAAAACTTTTAAGATGATAAAAGGACAATATTTGAGGTGAACGACTACTTCTGAATAAAATGTGGCTTCGGCTTTTGTGCAGGTTACTCATCTGCTGACTACCCGATAAGAAAATAAATAACGTCTGAACTGCCTGCATCCTTCAGGCTTTCTGGAAAACGATAAGATGACTAGTCACTTCATAACAGTGACAGGCTAGTCAAAGGATATACTGTACATTTTGTTTTACATTTAGTATTGACTTCTGTTTAGACATTCATCAAAACTGATTATATCTGGTGAGGCAGCAGGAACTTTAATGGATTCCTTTAAATAGACAAGCACATCTGATGAAAAACAGTGTTTTCATCAAAACAGACTTACTCAAAGCCAATAAGCATGCACTGTGTACCAGTTAATAATCTCTGTCTGAATCACTCTTCTGGCTGATGCATCATAGCAGTGCCCAGACTCTGCTGAGGTTTCAAATTTTCATTATGTTTGACAGACCATAGAGAAGACAGTCAGATGACTTTGAATAAATCCCGGCGATCGTAGAGATCTTGATTCTGGAGGCTGTTCCAACCCCAAAACATGCAGATGTTTTATTTACTAAGAGGCATTGCAGTAAAGGTATGTCCACATTTGAACTGCATGACACCTCCAGGCAGATTGATTAAATACGAGCAGAACCATTGTAGAGCATGCAAAAATATTAATTAAAAAGTCATATTCTTCTTTTAACTCCAAACCTTGAATTCCACAACTGTCAAGCAGAGGGCAAAATTGATTTCACACCATTTTTATTGATGGCCATTTCTCCCCCCTAAGATTAATGTCAGGCATAATACTGACTGATTGTTACGGTATAATTTAATGACCTATGGTGTGATCTTCTAAATGATAGGTAATGAGATAGAGATGAGATGGAATGCATTTGAAATGACATATAATGAGATGGTGATGGTTTAGGAGCTATCTTTCCCTTTGAATTCTGGTACAAATCTTCCTAGAGAGGAATTCATTAACCTTTGCCCCTTTGAATATTCATGAACCCCATGAGCTAACATTTTCTGAATTAAAGTGCATTCCATAAATAAGCAAAACACCACATTTCGATACTTTCAGTTAACCCCTCTCTCCCCAGAATATTTCTCAAAGCTACTCGTCGCACATCAAATTAACTCTGTTCAATTTGAACGCTTTGCAATTTTTGCCACCACAGTTCTATTATACTTGCAAATAAAATATTGATTACCTGTTCCGGGAAAACAAGTGCCAACCTAAACCAGATTAGTTTGAGATTAATAGTAGGAGTGTTTTTTGAATCTTTTTAACAAGAAGCAAGTCTATTAAAGGGTTTGTATAAAGAACATGGATCAATGTGCAAATTAGTGTGAATTGAAAATGTGGGAGAAAATATTAGATCACAAGTACTAGAATATACCATTACATAAATAAAAGCTTCTTATTGGAATAAAAAAAGACAATAATCAAGGCACTATAATGGATAGACACAAAATGTTGGAGTGACTCAACGGGTGAGGCAGCATCTATGGAGAGAAGGAATCGGCGACGTTTCGGGTCGAGACCCTTCTTCAGTCCCCTGACAGTCTGAAGAAGGGTCTCGACCCGAAACGTCGCCAATCCTGCCTTTGCACCGTGGACTGCGCATGCCTACAGGAGAGGAGACCAATCTGCGCATGCTCTGTTTTAAGATTTAAAAAAAAGTCGACTGACTGCCTACAAGACCGATCTGCGCATGTGTGGTTTTTTTTAACGATTTTCTGCGCATGCGTGGATTTATACAATTTTTAAAAGTCGACTGACTGCCCAGTGCCTACCCTGAGTAATTACTCATGGCACGTGCCTGGAAGAAGTGTAGTCTAGATAGCTGTGGGAGTCGGTGGGATCAATAAAATTATGTTTTATTAAGGATGATGAAATTTTAAAATACCGGTAAATACCTCCAAAATTTTGTTTCCATGACTGATTGCTGAAATATATACACAGGGATATCAATGTAAGATTCTTTATTACATTTCATTCAGCCCATTGGTAACCAAATATTTACTTGCATGGTGCTTCAGATGGTTAAGTATAGTAAAGATTCTTTCTGCTTTCCAGAAAGTGGATCAATAGAAACTATTTGTGACCATCATAAAGGGAAAGCAACATCGTGGAAAAGCAACCAGTACTTTTACAAGCACGGCACTGAAGTGTCAAAGCAAATTGAGAATGATCAGGAAGGGTGTCAAGGGTGATGGGGAGAATGGGGTTGAGAGGGAAAGATAGATCAACCATGATTGAATGGCAGACTAGACTCAATGGGCCCTGTGGCCTTATTCTTCTCCCATGACTTACAAACTTATGAAAGTCTACAAGTCTAGAAGTTTAACGCAGAATTTCTAAGTTGTTGCCATTCATTCATAGAACATAGAAAATAGGTGCAGGAGTAGGCCATTCGGTCCTTCGAGCCTGCACCGCCATTCAATATGATCAGGGCTGATCATCCATCTCAGTATCCTGTACCTGCCTTCTCTCCATACCCCCTGATCCCTTTAGCCATAAGGACCACATCTAACTCCCACTTAAATATAGCCAATGAAATGGCCTCAACTACCTTCTGTGGCAGAGAGTTCCAGAAATTTACCACTCTCTGTGTGATTCGGCCTTCTGTAGGTCATGTTGCCTTCCTTTGTGCAGAAGGCTGGTTAATTATATCATTTAAAACTTTTAAAAAGCTATTTTATGATATTACAGCTTTTAGCTTTATTTTATAGACATGCTCCAATCTTTATAATGCACTCCTAAAGTTTAAAGGACTCTTCTTCATGGCTTGCTATGACAGAATTTATAACTGATAGACCGCTCAGCCAACTGGATGACATCATGTTTGGAAAATGTGAGGCAGCCGTTGGAGCAAACAAATACAAATATCTGATATCAGAAAAGTGGAAATCTAGGCCTCATAGATGACCAGATTCTGTTAAAGGACACAAAGTGCAGGAGTAACTTAGCAGGTCAGGCAGCATCTCTGCAAAACCTGGATAGGTGACGTTTTGGGTCAGGACCCTTCAAGCTGTTTTTTTGGATGCCGATGTATTGTACATTTATTTATCGTACAGCCACTGACCACAAGATAGGCCTCATCAAGATGTTTAGTTTAGTTAGAAATACTGTTTGGCGACCAGTCCTTCATCCCACCGAGTCTGGACCGGCCATCAGTCACCCACCCGTTCATACTTATTCTATGTAATCCCCACATATTGAAAATTTAAATTAAACCAGAGGTGAAATAAAATGTAGTTCTGCTGTTTCTTTTATTTATAACCCATCGGAGTTGTAGTTACTCAATTATACCTTTTAATCAAAAGATTAAGAAATACAGTTCTGGAAATGGTTATTTCCACTGTATTCCTTAATCTTTTGATTAAGTTAGTCAAAGTAATCCCAGGATTGTTCTTAGGATTTCACTCATTAACAAATTTTGCTTGAAAAACATAACGTTCATTTACTCTACATTCATAGATGAAAACATGATTGTTATCAAAATAAGCAAAAGCAAATCAAATAAAATAGCAAAAACAAACATTGTAAAGAGAAAGATTCAAACTGTTATGTTCACGGGATTCTTCATAGGATTTTACTGAAATTCCAGGAGATATGAAGGTTCCTTAAAGTGATGCAGGGGGAGATATAGACCTTTATCATGAACATACCTGTACATGCACTTACCTCTGCACCTTCAGTTCCAAATTCAAGGGAAGATTTCAATAATGAAAAACATTTTTTTACTATCCTGAGGCAGGCTTGACAGGGGATAGGGGTGGTAAGGGGGCAGGGACAGGCTAGTAATCAACTGCTTGCCATCGGCTGGTACTAAATTGAAATACTTTAATGAGATTGCATGCTTCCAATTTTATTAGCAGTTCAGATTTGTGCTGGGTTCCCCCGCTCTCGGGAAAGCCCACTTAATGAAGGGATATGTGAAAAAGACACATTGGTTATGGGTCTCCTAAGGGTTACTTGCCAGCCACAAGCAGGAATGTTTTCCCTTTATCTCCATGCAAACTGGTTAACCTCTCCACAATCAAAATCCTCCCCTCCCATCTTATATCTATCACATTGAATAGGCCCCATTGAAGCTGTATATTATTAATACAATGTGAAGCATATACCAGATTTCATGGTTAATTAACCAAAGCAGAGACGACCATTAATAAAACAGGTTCGCAAAGTAATTAACAAACACAGCATGACGGGCTTGGCATTTGCTTCAGAATGAAGCTTGTATTAATGGGGACGAAGGTTGAGTATTAACTGGCTTTAATGAGTATTTTCTTCAGTTCCGATTGCATCGCTGAATTTCAAGTCTTTAAAGTAAAAGATGCCCTGGGATTGTGCCATTTGGTCTTTTACATTCATCCAAGTGGGCAAGTTGGTCTTCCATTTAATGCCTAGTTCAAAGAAGACATCTCAAACAGTGTGGCATTCCCGCAAAACTTTCAGCCAGGATTACGAGCTTGTCTCAGGAGTACTTGAGCCCAAAGCCTTCTAACTCCAAAATCAGCATGCTTCCAAAAGAACCAAGATGGCACAATAGATTTGATATGTCAGAGAACCATGCTAGTAACAACTAATCAGTTTAAAGTTCTTAATGAAATTGTGGCAGTATTCCTGAAGATATGCAACTCAAAGCTCCAACATTCTCAGTGTAACATTCAGCAACGGGAGGGAAAGCTGCCTTTGTAATGATCCACTACTCCTGGCTAAAGTCAACGTTAGTGAAACATGGAAGAAGATTTGAAACAATCAAGCCAGAGATTCAGAAAGAAATGACTGGAAAAATAAAAAATGTGGTATTAAAATTAAAAAATTAAAATATTAAATGAAGAGCAACATTTTAAGAACTTTCAGATGTGCAAGATTGTGACAAGAGTAGACAGAGCAGCTGTAATTGGAGAACAAAGCTTTCACAGAGTAAACCACAGAAGGTCACACGTTTATAATGTTACCAAAACCACAAAGATCTTCCAAATGATTTCACTTCTCTGAATGTATTTATCCGCAGACATAAAAGACAAAAGAACAATTTTATTTTTCCACCAATTAATTATTCTTCTCTCATCTTCATTGATTTGAATTCTATTGAGAGCAAGAGGATGGGAATGATTTTGGAAGCAGATTCAGGAATTTTTAAATGGGCACAATGAGGCCTTGAAGCAGAAACCTCAGTTTAGACTGTATTTAGTATATTGTGGCACCAGGGGCTTTTTAAGCTATAGTTTGGTGGTAGTGAATGCAAACCAGTGATCGTCCAAATGTGACCAATAATAGACAATAGGTGCAGGAGTAGGCCATTCAGCCCTTCGAGTCAGCATCACCATTCAATGTGATCATGGCTGATCATCCACAATCAGAACCCCGTTCCTGCCTTCTCCCCATATCCTGTGACTCCGCTATCTTTAAGAGCCCTATCTAGCTCTCTTTTGAAAGTATCCAGAGAATCGGCCTCCACCGACCACAACTCCACTGACCACAACTCTCAATGTGAAAAAGTGTTTCCTCATCTCCGTTCTAAATGGCTTATCCCTTATTCTTAAACTGTGGCCCCTGGTTCTGGACTCCCCCAACATCGGGAACATGTTTCCTGCCTCTAGCGTGTCCAAACCCTTAATAATCTTATATATTTCAATAAGATCCCCTCTCATCCTTTTAAATTCCAGAGTATACAAGCCCAAGAGAATATACAAGACCAGTTGTTTGCAAATGTGCAGGTTGCCATCGAAAGTTATATCACAACTTAACTGGCGAAAAAAATAAAATAATGCTAAGTTGCTGTTGGAGCTGTGAATACCACCGAAAAATCACACTAAACCTTTCCCATAGACTTTGTGAAGTCTTCACAACATTCGACCAAATTCTTCGAGGAATTCTTATTTTTCTTTTGTAATGCTATTTCACTTTTTAGGAGTCAGCTGCACAAATGCAGCTTTGCCTGATACCCAGGCATCACTCTGCACCCTTTCCAAAGCCTCCAAATCTTTCCTGTAATGGGACAACTAAAACTGTATGCAATACACTAAATGGAGCCCAACCAAAGCGCTATAAAGCTGCACCAGGACTTCTTGACTATTCCACATCTTACTGATGAAAGAAGAGATACAAAATGCTGGAATAACACAGTGGGTCTGGCAGCATCGCTGGAGAAAAGGAATGGGTGACATTTCAGGTCGGAACCCTTATTCAGACTGCAAGAAAGTTTCTGATCAAAAACATCACCCTTTCCCTTTCTCCGGAGATGCTGCCTGGCCCGTTGATGAAAACGAGTTACAACAGCATTCTTTCCTTGCACATCACGGTGGCTGTGTTTAGGAACCTGCTTGACTCCTTCCTTCCAAACAAAAGTGGAAGATATGCACAGGGAATCTAAGGATAAACTGGAAGAACCACCTGTAGGTTAATAAAAAATACTGAATTGTTATCTGAACACATCCAATTTTAATAAACACATAAATAATGATGATTGGTTCAGCTGGTTGAATGGACAGAAACAACTATTTTTTGATTTAAGTGGTTCATGATTATTGCATTTCTCAAATCAAACAATATAAGAATGCAAAATTGTCATCTATTTTGTTGTTTCAAACATCAGAAAACATTAGTACCCTGTACTACAATCCAGGTGTTTGATTAATATCATGATGCATTAAAAAAAACATCCATGTTTTGGTATGTAGGCTGCTTTGTTTTTGTCCTTCCATAATTGTGCTTTAGAAGGAGGAGGTGAGCTGCCTTCTTAAATGGTGCAGTCCTTCTGGTGAAGCTGTTTCCAAAATGGAAGGGAGTTTTAGTTTAGTTTAGTTTAAGTTTGAGATACAGAAAGCATACAGGCCCTTCAGCCCAGTGAGTCCACGGCGAACATCGATCTCCCAGTCCTCCTAGTTCTGAAGAAGGGTCTCGACCCGAAATGTCATCCATTCCTTCTCTCCAGAGATGCTGCCTGTCCCGCTGAGTTGCTCCAGTTTTTTGTGTCTATCTTCGGTTTAAACCAACATCTGCAGTTCTTTCCTAAATGATAGTTCTATGTTACTCCACCTTCACATCCGCTCCCTACCCACGAGGGGTCATTTACAGAGGCAAACTTACCTAGAAACATCTGCCCACAAATATCTGCCGCCTGTGAATATCTGGAACTTACTTGCATGCATAGTAGCTTAACTGAACAACATAGATTCTTTTGAAGGAGAAGCCAGATAAGCACGAGGGAGAAAATAATAGAATTTCTCTCGACAGCTAGGCTTGAGTGGAGACAGAAGATTTACATGATGCATAAATGCAGATATAGACCGCTGGGGGCAAATATCCTGCTTCTATGCAAAAAAAACAAAAAAACAGGACCGCTGGAAGGGTGACAACTGATTCTTCCACTCGCAAGTATCAGCAACGGCACCATTATTTATCAGAGACCTCTTTCTGAAATTGTCTGCTGCGTTACAACCTTACAACAATGGCCACACATCAGATGTACGTTATTTGATGTAAAGTATCTGTAAAGACCTGTTAAGGACAGAAAAATGTGCTAGATAAATGCAAGTCCTTTATCCACTTCTGGGGCTCATCAATCAGCACAGTCTCACAAAGCATGTCATTGCATTACAGTGCAATTTTCTTTTGTTTTTCTAGGTACGAAGGGAAAGGGAAGGATTTCACAAAGAAGTCAAGAAAAGGTTATCAGAGCCTGTAGTAATTTCCTGAACCTTTGAAGAGGAGACTTGGCAATTTTAACTGGCACTCCACCCTGTGGAAATGATAATGTTATCCAAACTCCCACCACACCCTGCTTAAATTGATCCCGAGAGAATCACCACTCTGTCTGACCAAAAATGTTCACACATCATCATGTTTCAAAGTCTTCCACCTTTTTGATGTGTTTTCTAAAGGAACAGATTTGACAACTAATGCATTTGACATTAATTGGAAATATGTCAGCCAACGTGAGAAATGCCGTAAGTGTTGCATTTTTAACTCTCAAAACCGTTCCAAATTCATAAAAGGGGTTTATTATTTTTTATAATAGTTTCTATACCTGAACTATTGTTCTAAATATGAATGTGGAAAGATACATGCTATGTGGAAAGACACAAAGAGTTTTAAAAATGGAAGAATTAATTGGAACAATATTGAAAAACTTGAACAGATGCTTCTGTGAAAAGCACACTTCTCAGCTTAAACAGTCCAACTTCTCATTGGCAATGGAAAAGAAGGAATTCCACAGTTCACCACATTGTTTCTCTTGAGATCACACCTTCCCTAGCCAATAATGGAGCTACCAGGCACCACCCTGCCTGACGTCATTTACGGCTGGCTGTGATTAGTCCTGGTCTATTTTCGCCTCCAGCTCTTCACCTCCCCCCCCACCTACCCCGCCTCCCCCCCATACCCAACTTTCAGTCTGAAGAAGGGTCCCGACCCGAAATGTCACCCATCCTTTTCTCCAGAGATGCTGCCTGACTCACTAAATTACTCCAGCACTTTGCATCTCTCTTTGGTATAAGCCTGCATCTACAGTTCTTTGTTTCTACTCATGGAATTAAATTCATGGTCCTTTCTGGAAATGCCAAGCATTTTACAACCCATGAACAAAGCATTGAACTTCCATGCACGAAGCCCATATAAACAGCAAAATGTTAGTAACCAAGTGACATCGAGCACAAGAATAAATATTGACTATTCCAGCTTTATGTGTCTGTCTTCAGCACCTCAGGTGAACATGGATGAGTGTTGTTTTGGGTCGGGACCCTTCTTCAGTCAGTATCAATCCAGTTGGTGGCAGGTTACATTGCTGTGAATGCAGTTTAGCCCATTTTTCAAAAAAACCCATGGATGTGAATTTCTGTGCTTCTCTCCCTGGGTTGAGTATCTACTATACTTATCTCAGGCTCTGCTGTTGATAAATCTGCTGAAATAGGTCTGCTGTAAGGTAACACTTCTCAATCCGGCATCTCTGTAAAGTGAACACAAATGCGCACAATGTTGTGCCCAGCGGCAAACCCACCCGCACGTGTTGCTGACTGACACGATAGGTCTGAATTGAACATTTATGGATGCCCTGCTTTCAATTAACTGGTGAAGTGTCAGCCCAGTGCTCAATAGCAGGATCTTAATTGCCAACAGGATGTTCCAAATATAAATGGAGGTTGGGTGTGAAGAATAAGCCCTCCCCTTGGTAGGATCCAGTGCACCGATAGCTGGGTTTGCCAGCCTTTCAAACACAACAAACCACATACATTTCAGAGAAAGAATAAAAAATACTGTTGAAAATGTAACGCTTGGAAAGTTTTTTTTTTTAAAACCCTAATATTTCGTAAAATTCTGAGAACATTTAAAACAAATAAATGCGTTCCACTTTTGGCCTTGGTATATTGGCTTCACCTACCAAGACACAATAAAAACATTTGTTTTGTGTGTTATCCAAGAAAATCACAGCATATGTAGTGCAAAACAGAGATAACAAACAGAGTGCAGAATATAGTGTTACAGCTACCGAGAAAGTGCAGATTAAAAAAAAAATGTGCAAGGGCTGCAACAAGATAGATTGGAAGACCGAGAATTTATTTTTAGCTTATGGGTGTCAGGGGTTATGGAGAAAAGGCAGGAAAATTAGGTTAAGAGGGATAGATAGATTCAATGACAGAGTAGACTTGATGGACCAAATGGTCTAATTCTACTCCCATCACTCATGAATATATGAGTTTATTTCAAGACTGATACGATATAACTTTATTTATCCCAGGAGGGAAATTAATTTGCCAACAGTCATAAAAAACACAAAATACATGAAACATGAAAATAAAGTGATGAGTGGTAGGGCTTTGGTGATGTGCCAAGATTGTGATGGTGGGGGTGGGTCAGTCTCAGTCTACCCCACGACAGAAGGGGAAGGAAGTATTTATAAAAGGTTTGATAACCACAGGGAAGAAGGATTTCATGTGGCGTTCTGTGCTGCATCTTGGTGGAACCAGACTGTTGCTGAAGGTGCTCCCCAGGTTGACCAGTGTGTCATGGAGGAGGTGAGGTGTATTGTCCAAGATGCTCTGCAATTTGAGGAGCATCTTCCCCTTCAAGCCCACCTCCGTCCTGGGGTCTTCCTGATGAGTTTGTTGATCCTATTGGAGTCCGCAGCCTTCGCCCTGCTGCCCCAGCACACAGCAGCGAAGAAGATGGCACTGGCTATCACCGATCGGTAGAACATCTGCAGCATCTCACTGCAGAAGCGTTGCAGGAGCAGAGCCTTCTCAAAAAGTACAGCCGGCTCTGTCCCTTCTTGTACAGGGCCTCAGTGTTCCTGGACCAGTCCAGTTTACTGTCCAAGTACACTCCCAGGTATTTGTACTCCCTGGTAAACTGCACATCCACACCATCGATGGAGACAGGGGTGTTCCTCTCCTCCTAAAGTCCACCACTAACTGCTCAGTCTTGTCGGTGTTGAGCTGCAGGTGGTTCAGCCCACACCACTCAACAAAGTCTTTGACTACACCTCTGTATTCAGCTTCCCTCCCTCACTGATGCAGCCCACAATTGCAGAGTCATCTGAAAACTTCTGCAAGAGGCAGGAGTGAAGAACCAGTTCTTGAATCTGGTGGTATGTGCCTTCAAGTATTTGCACCTACAGCCAACAGGAGAGGGGAGAAGACGGAGTGACCGGGGGGGGGGGGGGGTACAGTCATTGGTCATATTCATTGTTCATTGGTTATGTTGGCTAGTTTCCCAAGGTAGCTTCTGTGGAGAGAAATAGACAGACGATAATTCAGGTTTGGACAGAAGAGTCACGATCCGAAATGTCACCTGTTTTTTTCTCACCACATAGAATTCTCGTTGAATTCCTCCAGCACTTTTGTTTTTTGCTCAATGTTCTCAATACTCATTTTGAACTAAATGTTCTTGGAATGAGATCACCCTCTCTGACAGTCTTGGTGCACCTGTACTTGGTTGCAGGTGTCAGATCGGCCTCCCTGACAGTGAACCCATGAAACGTGAATGACCCAGCTGGATCCTCAGAACCTCTGCGAACCAGCAAACAGGAGTATTCACTGACAGTTTTAATCTCTTCCTACTCCAATCAAAGGTTCCCACCTTCTTTCAGGAACTGTCAATCTCTGCTTTAAAAGCACCCAATGACTTGGCCTCCAAAGAACTCCATAGATTCACCACCCTCTGTCTAAAGAAATTCCTCTGACTAAAGTAACGTACATCCATATCACTCCATTCCCTCCATTTCCATGTGCCCAACAAAAAGCCTCTTAAACGCCACAACCCCAGACAAGTTGAGCTGAAGGGCCTGTTTCCGTGCTGTTTCTTGGTGTAAATAATCATCAATAATTTGTTCTGGTCCAACCACATTAACACTGCAGCCAAGAAAGCATACCAATGCCTCCAGTTCCTCAGAAAGCTAAGGATATTCGGCACGTCTCCAATGACTTTTACAATAATACTAAACTCAATTAAATTTTTAAAAAAGCAACATTTTGGTTTTCATTTCATTGGAGATGTTGTTGCTGCAACATGTTAGAACGAGCACAGATTTTTTGGGCAGTTCCAAGAGTAAGAACAGAGGAAACCTCTGCAATCTTTGCTCTGCTGCTGGAATTTAATATCAGAACACTGGCACAAAAGGACAGCGGTAGAGTTGCTGCCTTATAGCGCCAGAGACCCAGGGTCGATCCTGACTATGGGTGCTGTCTTTACGGAGTTTGTACGTTCTCCATGTGACCGTGTGAGTTATCTCCCGATTCTCCCACATTCCAAAAATATGCAGGTTTGTAGGCTAATTGACCTCTGTAAATCGTTCGTAGTGTGTATGATAGAACTAGTGTATGGGTGATCATTGGTCCGCACGGACTCGGTGTGCTGAAGGGCCTGTATCCACACTGCATCTCTACACCAAACTAGATTGCAACTACCAGCAAGCTCAGGACTTTAAAACTCCCACATGCAAATGCAAGGAACCCAAACTCAACCCACAAATTCGAGGCCTTTCTATTTTCTTTCTTTCATTTACTATTTATAATAGTTGCAGATTTAAATTGTTTGCAGATTTAGTAAAGGCAACCACGAAATCAATGATTTAACGCATTAAGTAGGACCTGCTAATAAAGTGAAATTATTATCTTGCAAATTGATGAATCTTGCATGAATATCAAGTCAAACCTTTTAACACATAACAATGACCAAATAACTATATTATAGGTAGCAGCACATTAACGAAAAACAAAAACACCGCATCTATAATCCAAGAACCAAAATGGGCTACGACAAATGAATTATGGCCAGAAATAGAACAATGAGTCAACAGTAGCAGATACGTGGCCTGATCTATCAACTTAATTTACTCAGAAAAGAAAGTAAATGGGAAAACGCAAACTTCTTCTTCTTGCGTATGGCGTGCCAAGCCTAAAGTTGTAGGACAACTTGTTCTATTTGATCTTATTTGATCGTGCACGCCGGGTTGATTGCATTCGTCGAAACAGGGCGGACCACGTGAAGGCTGCAATCTCCCACCCCAGAAAACTCAAACCAGGAACACTTAATGAATGAAGCAATATGTCAAAGACCCGCAAAAATGATAACACTTTACAAGCGATTAGGTGAATAAATGTCAACAGAATAACATTAGTGATCTGTTCTCAACTTCGCGACCTTCTCATTTCACTGTTGCACCGAACACCACAGCCCCACCCGGCTCGGAACTGCCCCGCAAAGAGTGGGTCACCCTGAACCGGCTCCGTACAGGGGTCGGCCGGTTCAATGCCAACATGCATCGCTGGGGGCTGCGTTCATCAGCAGCCTGCGTGTGTGGAGCAGACCAGCAAACAGCGCAATACGTCATTTTAGACTACGGTGTTCTCTGCCCCCCTGGTGGAGGGGTAGAGCTCACGGCCCTCAACAACAGCGCATTGAACTGGCTACAGCGCCTGAAGGGCGTTACATAACTTCTGCTGCCTCAAACGCAAGAAGAAGAAGAAGAAGAAGAAGATGAAGAATGCTGTCCTGGTATCCCGGATAACATGGAAGAATGGCCAGAGATGTTTTACCTTGCAGGCTTGGAGAGCGTGGATGTGGAGAGGATGTTTCCACTAGTGGGAGTGTCTAGGACTGGAGATCATCGCTTCAGAATTAAAGGACATTCCTTTAGGAAGGAGATGAGGGATTTATTTAGGCAGTGGGAGGCAAATCTGTGGAATTCTTTGCCACAGAAGGATGGGGAGGCGGTCAATAGATATTTTTAAGGCAGAGATAGATCGATTCTCGATTAATATAGGTGTCGGCGGTTATGGAGAAAAGGCAGGGGAATGGGGTTAGGAGGAAGAAATAGATCAGCCATGATTGAATAGCGGGAGTAGACTTGATGGGTTGAATGGCCTCATTCTGTTCCTATCGCTTATGACTTTATGAGTAGGGAAACAGCGTAGGCCTCACTTATAACACTGAACCACAGGCACAGGAAGGACGGTCGCAGTGAAAAATAAAAGCAATCATAGCTGTGAATAATCATCCTAGATGATTAGAGTGCAATCACAGCTTTGAGGCAAAATGTCAGCTATTTAAATTATACTTGACTAACCAAATCGTAATGAAACCTTCAGAGTTACAAAACAAATTACATTGCAGGTACATGAAAAAGGACAATAGTGGATCACATATACTCAATTTCCTAGATGGCACGGGGGGATTTCATGGTTTGTTAAAATATTAATCCTTTTTTATTCATCTAGTTTGTCAATATCCTGCTATAAGCAAGGAATTATTCAAATAACACCACCGATTTTAGCAATGAAAAATTCATAATCATAAAATTAGATTTTTTTCCCCTGCATTTTTTAATCAACCAGTGAAACTAATGTCCTCTATCCTGAGAAAACATAGTGTAGAAATCAAACATATTGCTCGTTTAGAAATCTGAAATATGTATAGAAAATTCAGGATATAATCTCCAGGAGAGAAAGAGCGTTCATGTTTCAGGGGCACTTTATCAGAACTGCCATAAGGACCTGATTATTTCTCTCTCCAGCCTAACCTGCTGAGTATTTCCAGCATTTCTTGTTATTTTTATTTCTTACGAAGCATGTTATTTACTTTCCTGCTGCAATCATATCCAAACACTGCTTGTTACTCTGACATTAACTTTGCCAACCTCATATTTAAATATTATTTCCTGAAACAGTTTTCACACAAAGAGTAAACCCAAAGTGGCACAGTGGCACAGCAATAGAGTTGCAGCCTTATGGCATTTGTTATGGACCAAAAGGAAGTTCTCTGAGGCACAAGCAAGGGCCACACCACAGACGAGCACGGTAAAGATGCTCCTTATATCAATGAGATGACATGTTCCCAGACATTCTGTAGTCAACTTTTGCAAGGAAGGTAGAAAAATATATTTTCAGTAACTTCAGAAAGTTACATTTTGTCTCCGCTGACGTATTCCTTTTTCGCTTTCTGCCTTCCTCCTCCCAACTTCATCAGGTATCTTGCCTCAACTCAGAACTCCTATTTGGTTGATTATCACACAACTTCAAGCCAGGGTTTGGACCTTCCCTGTGCATTATGTTTAGGTTTATTATTGCCATGTGTACCGAGATAGAGAAAAAAATATTTCAAAGAGTAGAGCGACTGTATCAGACGATAGAAGATTGTTCACTCGAACCCTCGCAAAGAGTTGCCTCACTCGGGCACCCACTTGGATACAATGCCTTTCACAACCTGGAGTGGCAAAATGGTGTAGCGGTAGAGCAGCGGTCTTACAGTGCCAGAGACCCGAGTCCGATCCTGACCAAGGGTGCTGTCTGTACAGAGTTTGTATGTCTTCCTATGACCACATGGGTTTTCTCCGGGTGCTTCCGGGTTTCCTCCCACACGCCTAAAGACATACAGGTTTGTAGATTAATTGGCTTTGGTAAAATTGTAAATTGCCCCTAGTGTGTAGGATAGTGTTAGTGTACAGGGTGATCGCTGGTCGGCATGGACTCGATGGGCCTGTTTCCACGCTATATCTCTAGAGACTGAAGCCGCAAGACATCCCAAAGCACTCAAGAATGAACGGATATAACGCTAATTATCTTTCAAAAAAGGTAACATAGTCAGAAGATGATAATTTCAGATTGCTTACTGTGCATTAAAGACATAGTCACTATCTGACAATAGCATGAAAATGCACCACTATCTGCTATTCTCCTCGGTGAAGCCACAAAAGCAGTAATTGTCAGGCTTTTTATCCCATTCTGAAGGCAATGCCGTTGGCCGCTCCCACATCCTCTTCGGCTTTGTGATATCCATGTCTTCAGTACAGTGGAAGGACATACAGAGGGCAGTACGCAAAGACACATCAGTGCGGGCATGATAAAAAAATAATTGACGTTCACATTTCAGCTGCAACCCCAGTGCAGATATTTGTGAATTAATAAAACATGTGCAACTTTGTTTTAACACCCTATTGCAGATAATGAAGAATTAAATTTAACCCAATCCTAGCTGTTGCTCAGAACACAAGATTTGTTAATGGAACACACATACACATCATAACGTACAGTTTGATAATATATCCGCTTTGAATTGATAAAGTCAATTGTTTGTGCCTCACCAATGATTTTAGTACAAAAAAGTAAACTGACATTTTGACACTGAATGTCTGAAGAGTTTTTCATTTTTTTGTTTCGTATGTTTTTTTATTCTAAATAAACTTCATTTATAGTGGCTACTTAACCCAATAACCCACATATATTTGGGATTTGTGAGGAAACTGGAGCACATGGAGTAAATCCACAAGGTCAAGTGGAAAGCGTGCAAGTCCCACACAGGGAGCACCTGAGGTCAGGATTGAAAATGGATCTGGCATTGTACGGCAGCTGCTCTCTCAGCTAAGCTACTGTGCTGATGTTTCCAAGAGAGGAAAGCAGTTCCATTGTTCTAAGCTGGAATCGATAATTGCACTTGAAAGTGGAAACAGGACCCTGGTTTAATATCGCAGCATTTTAAGGTGTCATCACTGCCCATGAAGTACTTTCCTTACTACGTCCCCAGAGTTGCAATTTAGATATTTGAACGCAGGTCATTGGAATGGGACTTGAATCCACAATCTTTTCAATCAAGTGGGATCAAAAAGATAGACACAAAATGCTGGAATAGCTCTGTCGGTCAGGCACCATCTCTGGAAAAAAAAGAACAGGTGACGTTTCGGGTCGAGATCCTTCATCAGACTGAGAGTCAGGGGGGGGGGCACTGGAGGTATGGGAAGGTACGGAACAAAGCAGAGCCTGCATCGATGGCTCAGGAAAGGTGGAGCCCATATTGGTCCATATAAGATCATAAGATCATATGTGATAGGAGTAGAATTTGACCATTTGGCCCATCAAGTCTACTCTGTTATTCAATCATGGTTGATCTATTGCCCCCTCCTAACCCCATTCTCCTGCCTTTTCCCCATAACCTCTGATATGGGATCAAATGTATTGTATTTACCTCTGCATGTCAACTGAGCCACAGCTATCATATGGATAGAAATACATTTGGCACACTAACTATAAGACAACAACTGGCCAATTAAATATTTGATTTGGCACCATTGTTTGGGAGGAGAATGTTGGACACCTGAAGAACAGTCTATTTTTCTTTAAGAGTTCCATTGAATATGAAACACTCACCTCAGCTTCACACCTTAATGAACAATGCAGTATTGTTTTAGCTCGGCACACAAGGCCCGGAGCAAGGCCTGTAATTAATCTTCTGGCAAGAATCTAGATTACCGGATCCTGAAGTTCCTACAATTCAGTAATTTTTGCTTTATCTTTGGCAAAAAGTATTCATTTCAATTCATTTTTTATGACTGTAAAAAAATTACTTCGAAAACATATGCAAATGGTTTTTGAATGATGGTTGAAACAAGCTGTAGCTTAAGCCTTTTAGATGCATAAATAAAGATGGCATCTATAACCTATTCAAAAATGTCCCCACATTCAACAACTAATCAAGACCAAATTCTCTTGAGCTTCCTCACAATGTGCACAATCAGCATCAATTTCACTGCAGGCTAGAAAAATCCCCCACTCTCTACTTGTAATGCACTTATGATTGGAAATATCTGATTTGCCAACCCTTATCCACCTTATTTTATTATTATACTTATTCTAGCATCTTTTAAAAAAAATAAAGTCAAACCTCGATGTTCATCATGGTTAGATGCCCCATGGGAAGAGAGACTGGATGGAAACAATCAGTGTCAGGCAATGTAACACATCACTGGTTGTAATCTATGGAGTTCCCTTAAGGAACTGCACAAAGCAGTCAGAAGGTGAGAACTCAGAAAATCCAACCTCTCCTTGTTTTTCACTGATGTGCAAATTAGCTTTGATTCTTCAGCAAAATAAAATAGAATTATTAAAAATTTGCAAAGACGGTGCTGTTATACTCAAGTGCCCCATTTTCAAATGATTTTTTGTCCAAGCTTTACATGCACCACAATCGTTCATTTATTCATTACATTAAAGTTAAATACACAGAGGCATTTCACAAGGTTAGAGTGCATTGGGAAATTATAGGAAGTCACACAGAGGTGGTCTGAGTCACTGTGAGAAGACTCTGACCGAATTAGGAGAGGTTATTAGAGTTACTATAACCTACCTTTTAGCAAACAAATTAAAAATAGTCTCATCAGTGGTACAAGAATACTTAGCAAATCAAAGGCAAAGTAATGATCAGGGAGTATACATGCTGCGTTTTGGACACCTACACATACAAATGAGTTACCCTAATACTATTATATTCAAAAATCTGATAGGTGTATGTTCATTATTTTCCTACAAATGCCAGAGCTAATTTATTCTCTCCATCACCCTCTCTCTCTCTCTCTCTGCTTTTAGTAATTCCTCTTTCTTATCAATCTTATGTGCTTTTGATTCCATTCATTGCAATACTGTGGAAGTTTGGTTAACATAATGAAGTGATTTTCTGACATATACTAAAGCATCTTCTGAACATCAGTAAAAAACAGACCCCATTCATAATTTGGGGACAGCCTGCAACTGGGTACAATCAGTATTTCAAAAAATGACTTGCGGTAGAGGCCAGACAAAGAATTATTATAGACTCATCAAGTCTGCGCCAGCTCTTTGTGGTGAGACCCAAATTATTTCCTCCTTTGCTATCCAGTTCTCATCTAAAAGCTCTGGCTTTCTCTGGTTTTGCCACGGTCACGGGCAGCAAGTTCCAGATCTTAACCTTTTGCACAAAACACATTTACTCATCTTCTGCTTATCACTATGATTTGTACTTTATATTCCTCAAACCATCCACTTACGGGAACAGTTTAACTCCATTCGCTCTTATTTAAATCCATCATAATCGTCTTTCTCAATCAAATTTCCTCTTAACCTCCTTTCCTTCAAGGGTAACAACATTGCAGCTGAAATCCCTGGAAGAAATCCAGTAAATCTCTGCAGATGCTCTCTTGAAGCTTCACATTCATTCTAGAGGGCGGACTCTATATTTTATAATGGTTCAAAATGACTTTTGACTTTCAAAATGTCTCAATTTATGAAGTGTAGAATCTCAAATGCTTTGCTGATGTTAGAGAAGTATCACCAAGTGTCCTGACTGATCTGACCATTTCCACGATTCACCATATTTTTCCTTTTATAATTCTTTGCAAAGATCTTGCAAATCATGGCCCTTGCTCTTTAGACAATCTGATATTAGGTTATTAATATCTTGAGTGTTATACAATCTGCCTGCATGAGAACAGTTCAGCTGGATTCATAAAACCAATTACACCTCAATAAAGAAAATACAAATTTAAATTGCAAAATAAATGGGAACTGCAATGATAATTTATTCACTTTATACTTTCCTCTTTCATTCTACAATTGACGCCCTAGCATTTATCTAGTTGAGAGGGAATAAGTACTAGGATCACTACTGGCCATATTGTTCAGATTCAACGAGAGAATCTGTTATTAACACTACATTTCAAGCGGGGGTAGGTATCAGCGAGAGTGCGAGGATGATCAGGACTATCGCTGGGTCAAAATCCGGGAATTCCCTCCTGAACAGCATCGTGGATAGACTATAGAAGTACGTGCTGAGGGACGCACTGAAGCTCGGTGCAGCCAACGCCGAGGCTCTGTGGGGGAGGACCATTGCACATTGGGGCGCGGGTATCGTGGAGATGCCCCTCAAACAAGGGAAGGGATATCACCCCAGGGGGCCACATGAGTGGCAAGGGTGCTAGGTATAATTGAGGTTTTTGGGAACAGTACCAAATGTAACGTTATAAATGTACATATATAGCAGTGGAGAACGTCAGAGAAATTTTGTGCAGTTCTCGTTCTGTACATATTTTTTTAATCTTGAATAAAGTTTATTTTGTTTTTTTTTAAAATGCAAACACCTCAAGGATTGCAGCAATTCAAGGCAGCTCGCCACCACCATCTCAAGGGCAATTAGGCATGTGCAATTAAATACCGACTCGGCATCCCTTAAATTAATAAAACACAATGACTGCACCAGTGTGCAAGTGCTTTAGCAAGAGTGCGAGATTGAATTAGATCGTTTTCCGATTGCTTGAAGCAAATACTTCCAAAGAAGCAGTTTCACTCATGTAATGTACGCACACTGCTCAGTTTTCAAGTTAAAGCCTGAATGTCAACACAGCTACTGAGAAACACCATCATGTACTTCAGGGCAAGTGAAGACTCGTACAGGAATCTTGAGAATTAATGCATCTTAAAAGCTTGTGGGCACATATTCTACTCCACATCTTCCTTTAGAAATAGTATCATGATAGTGACTCCCTCTTGGGACTATTTGGATATTTATCTTGTACTTCAATAGGCAGGAATTTGAACATAATTAAATCACTGCCCAACCTACTTCTAATTTTCTCTACGTAATTGCAGGTAAGAGTCAGAGGTGCACAATGGCACAGCAAGAATGGGTTACCTTAGAAATGGGTAGGGCAAAGGGAAGAAAGTCGGCCATCCTTTCATGATCACCTTTTTCATGGAGGACCTTTTCTTGCAGTGATCTTCCCAGATAGACTCAACATCCAGCCGGATATCTAAATGCATTTCGTAACTGCTCAGTCAAATGTCTTCCCTTTAGATTGCCGAGAGAGTGGGTGAGGACT
The DNA here is from genome assembly GCF_010909765.2 of Amblyraja radiata. NCBI lineage: Eukaryota > Metazoa > Chordata > Chondrichthyes > Rajiformes > Rajidae > Amblyraja > Amblyraja radiata. The sequence goes on along the minus strand of NC_045972.1, from coordinate 40,203,332 downwards.
TACGGCCTGTTAAAGTTGTTACAAATGATCAATTTTAGGTACTTTGGATACTTTCAAGAGATATCTTGATGGGGGATATGGGGAGAAGGCAGCAATGGGGTACTGATTGTGGATGATCAGCCATGATCACATTGAATGGCTCGAAGGGCCGAATGGCCAATTTGTGCACCTATTGTAACACAATTCTTCCCCTTCTCTCTTCCAGCTTTCTTCACCCCCCTCCTCACAATAAGTCTGAAGAAGGGTCCTGAAGGGTCCCAGCCCAAAATGTCACCTATACATGTTCTCCTGAGATGCTGCCTGACCTGCTGAGCTAATCCAGCACTCTGTATCTTCTCCTGTTTAAATTAAACACTATTATGTGGATGTGAAAGATGTTCAAACACATTCACATAGTATATTAAAGGACTATGCAAGCTTATTCAACATAAATTAACAAAGCCCATAACAGAAACATTCATTTAAACCAACTCTAGTGGTCTTGACCTAATATTTACCTCATTGAAGATAGACCGAGGGTCTCCAATCTGATTTTACTGGACTTTATCATGTAGTGAACGTTATTACACTTATCCTGCATCCGTACACTGTCTTCGGTTTGATTGTAATCATATAGTCTTTCCTCTGACTGGATAGCATGCAATAAAAAACCTTTACACTGTACCTCGGCACACATGACAATAATAAAATTATTTATTTTGTGCTATTGTGCTAAGCTATTTTGTGAAGTGATTAATTGTAGGAATAATCACATTTCAAATGAATGCACAAAGGCAGATCTAAATTTAAATTCCTGTCCTGCCCAAGGTAGCCTGTGATAAGAACTGCTTATTGATTCAATGTACCTCGGTACATGTGACAATAAACTAAACATAACTATTTCTTTCTATGAGATGTCCCAGATTATGTACTGGCACATTGGGGAAATTCTGTGCTCCCATTGACTACATGACGAACCCAATGAACCGTACTGAGTGCAAGCAACCTGAAGTGGAGGTCTCCCAATGTCTTGCATCTGCATTTATCTAGTACCTTTCATGTTCCTTTCAGAACATTGTAGTTAGCATTTAACAGTTAATGAAGTACTTCTGAAGTGAAGTTACTGTCACAATGTGGGAAACATGACAGCCAATTTGAACACAGCAAGCTCCAACGATAGCAACGTTATAATGACCAAACAGTTTTTCTCTTAGCAAAACTGGTTGAGATTAAGTACTGACTCGGTCTCCAGATAATCTTTCCCCATCCCCTCCCCAAACTTCTTCAAAATTGGATCTTTTACATACGTTGAAAATCATTCCATTACTACTCAGTCTGGTCTCTGAATCTAGGTGGAAGGAGTTCAAAATCTCCTGGCAGAGGCCATTTCAACCTCCCTTGAGCTCTCTTTTAGTTGCTGATATGTCAGATTTACAAAGTGCTTCCCCACTTCTTTTGGAGACTTGCAACTATTTCCTGCATTACAGAAACAGTAGCAACGCTATTAACAAAAAAGCAAATGTAGAATTTTCACCTGGCCCCCAGAGTGCAATTCAAAGCATGGAAAGTAAATGAATGCTGCCAAATGAAAGAGATTCTTCAGCTACTGGCCTTCAGCTATGCTTACAATGCAGCTAGCAAAAGCGTTCAATTAGTCCAGGACCGCTGGCGTGGAACCCTCCATTTGGGAACACAACAATCAGCCCAAATGATTTTGAACAGATTTCAAGATTTAATACGATCAACTTCTTGGCAGAAGAAATTACCAGCACTTTCTGCTGTTCTTTGTGAGGCCAAATAAATATTTGAGATTTCCTTATGACATAGGAGGCCACTTGGCCCATCAAATATACTCAGAGGAAACACATTCCTCCATTAATTTTCCATGCAACCTATTCATCCCACATTCCCATCCCACCAACACTTGGGTTATGGGGAGATGGCAAGGGAATGGGGTTGAGAGGGAATGATAGGTCAGCCAGGATTGAATGGCGGAGGAGATTTGATGGGCCGAATGGCCTATTTCTGCTCCTTTTACTTATGAAGTAGTGGCCAATTCACCTACGAATCCACTCAACTTTGACATTGGCAGAAAACTGGAGCATCCATCGGAAGCCCACGGAGTCACAGGAAGAGTGCGCCAACTCCATGTGGACAGCAACAGAGGTCAGGAGTGGAATGAGGTGCTGGAGCCGTGAGGCGCCATCATGCCGCCAAACTAGTGAGTTGCTGCCAAATTGATCTTTCATTCTCTTCACTCCAAGCTCAAGAGTGTGGAGCTTAGTTGGTCTGGAAGCCCAGCAAAAGTATTGCTGGATTCTGATCCAGGCAACCAATTTATTGCACCTTTGTACTTCCTTCCTAATATATGGTGGCATCTGAAGAGCTTTGCAGGAATGAACCACCATCCATTATCAGTGGACCACGGCTGTACTTTGCTATTTATCAGTGGGAAGGTTTCCAGATTCCAAACAGATATTACTGTATATTTTTGCTCCCCTAATCGGGGGAGATCTCTGCTCTGGTGCAACGTACTAGCAGTACTCATAACATAGATAGATTAAAGGGCCCGTCCCACTTACGCGATTTTTTAGGCGACTGTCAAAGTTGTAGCAGGTTGCCGAAAAACCGGCGACTGGACCCCCCCACGACGATGTCTATGACAAGCTACAACAACCTACCACCTAGTCGAAGTCAAGCTAGGGCAAGCTACCAACAACCGGCGACCCATTAGGATGTCCACCTACGACAACCTACGGCCACACAGACGACAACCTACGACAACCAAAGTCAACCTACATCCACCCACGACAAGCTATGACAAGCTACGACCCTGTCGGCGACAACTGAAGACAATTCAGTCGCCAGTACCTGTCGCCGATTGACGTAGGTAGTCGCCAATGGAATTCACCGAAGTTAGCACCGGCGACAACCTACTTCACCTGGTGACAACCTACGACAGCACCTACGTCAGGAGAAGTCAAGCTACAGTCACTGGCGTCAACCCACTATCGCCGACTGTCAGCAAAAAATTTGAACTTGTTGAAAATCCAGCGGTGACCAGAAAGACGCTACGACTCTTTGGGTGACTGAGGAGACGACTCACGACTATACAGGTGACACCCTGGCGACCATGTGGCGGCAGCCTAGTCGCCTAGAAAATAGCTTAAGTGGGACAGGTCCTTAATGAGGCAAGCCAAAAGGGGCTGGAAGACAGTTCACATGGAACATGAACGCCAGAATAGACCAGTTGGTCCAAGAGGCCAGTTCCTGCACAGCTCAGTTCATGTTGGCACAAAACAATCCCGCATGCCCATCTCATAACTACGATCGCTCCATTGTCAACATGGCTCTTACATTTTGCTGCTCAAGGGGAAGGTCGTTTTGAAAGTGCAATCTTGCAGAACTATTAAAAGCACAACAGTCTTTCATTCTCTGAAGAGGAGCCTGAAGAACTCAGCGAATGAAAATGAAAAATGAAACCAGCAGACGATAGGGGCTGAATTAAAGCAGAAAATGCTGCAGGCATTCATAAGACTAGCCAACATTTGAAAAGAGAGACAGATGGTACAGGTTGAAAACCTTTCTAATGAAGCGACTTTGTCCTTTGCTGAGCATTGGCGCTCAAACCACTGCGGACATCAGGATCTTGTGGTTGCCAGCCCTTTTAATTCTCCTTCCCAATCACACACTTGCCTGTCCACAATGTCCTCACTGCCAAGGTGAGGCCAAAGGCAAACTCGAGCAACAGCACCTCATGTTCCGTATGGGCAGGCTACAAACCAACGGCATGAATATGGAATTCTCAAATTTCAGATAATCCTCATCCCCTCTATGGCTTTCTCTCTCCATCTAACCTGGATCCTCACATCCATCTTCCCACCTAATCCCCAAGCCTACCATCACTCTCCCCCAAACACTACTCCCACTGGATCCCCTTCCTCCAGACCGCTCACAACCTCCCCTTCTTCTGCTGTTCCCATCTGCTGCCACCCTTCCTTCAGTTCCATTCTTCACCTTCCTTTCCTATAAGATTCCAGAATCTGCAGTCTGGTTTTCTCCACTTATCACCACCCCACATCTTCTGTCCCTTATCTCCACCTTCTGCTCCCTCATTTGACTTATCTGCCAATAAAACTTTTTAACCTGTGTTCACCTATCACTTAATGTAATATAAAAGAACTGCAGGTGCTAGTTGAAAGCAAAAATAGACACAAAATCCTGGAACAATTCAGCGGGTCAGGCAGCAACTCTGGACAAAACAGATAGGTGATATTTCGGGACTGAAGAAGGGACCCTAGCCAAAATGTCGCCTATTCATTTTCTCCAGAGATGCTGCCTGACCCGCTGAGTTACTCCAGCATTTTGTGTCCATTGTCATTGCTCACTTGTAGCCCTTGCTCCCAACCCTACCCCCAGCCTTTTTGTACTGGCCACTTCCCCCTTATTCCCCACCTGTGGAGGCTAAGGCAGAGATATATAGATTATTGATTAGTACTAATGTCAGCATTTATGGGGAGAAGCAGGAGAATGGGGTTAGGAGGCAAAATAGATCAGCCGTGATTGAATGATGGAATAGACTTGAGGGGCCAAATGGCCTAATTCTGCTCCTATCATTTATGAACCTCTTTATTTTGGCTACTGCCCTTATTCTTTCAGCTTAGATAAAGGATCTCAACCTGAAATGTTGACTGTCTATTTTACTCCACAGATGCTGCCTGGCCTACTGAGTTGCTCCATTTATTTTTGCAGCAGTCTGTCAAAAATGAGTGGTTGCAGGAACAGCACTATAAACCTGTGATTCTCTACAACTGTCAACACAGAGAAGCAAATGCCACATTCTTTACATTCGTGATAAACTCTCTTTCACACTTATATTTCCAGTACAGCCTACCAGTTAAATCTAATCTACAGTAATGAATTGCAGCACACAGCCTTTTTACTGCTGAACTGAGTCTCAGATCTGCCAAGAGATTTACAGTGCCTTCCATTATGTTTGGGACAAAGACCCATCATTTATTTATTTGCCTTTGTACTCCACCATTTGAGATTTGTAATAGAAAAAAAAATCACATGTGGTTAAAGTGCACATTGTCAGATTTTAATAAAGGCCATTTTTATACATTTTGGTTTCACCATGTAGAAATTACAACTGTGTTTATACATAGTCCTCCCATTTCAGTGCACTATAATGTTTGGGACACATGGCTTCACAGGCGTTTTTAATTGCTCAGGTATGTTTAAATACCTCCTTAATGCAGGTATAAGAGAACTCTCAGCACCTAGTCTTTCCTCCAGTGTTTCCATCACCTCAGGAAATAAATGATGGGTCTTTGTCCCAAACATTATGGAGGGTACTGCATTTCATTTTGAATTGTGCCTGTGGCCTCAAAACAGTCAGCATTTCTGATCTTTTAAAATTACAGCTTTTATTTTAAAGAAAAAAAAAATCAGTTAGTCTCTAGTCAGTCGTTTTTATCCCTTGTTTCTAAAAAATTCACAGGAATTGCATATTCATTGCTTATTAATACGCCACAAAATGAGAGCAGGTAATCAAGTGTGCAAGCATCCTTTTGATGACATGCTAATTGTTAATCTAATGAACATCAGACTCCCCAGATCAGAATAGGAACAATTTAAAATATTTAATTTCAATGGTGTAAAATGTAAAAGGGATGTACAAGGCAAGTTTTATTTTATGCACATAGAGGGTGATGGGTGCCTGGAATGCACTCCCCGGGGAGGTGGGAGACAGAAACAATAGTGGCATTTAAGGGGCTTTCAGATAGGCAGATAGATATGCAGGGAATGCAGATTAGCAGAGGAAATTAGTTTAATTTGGCATCATATTTGGCGCGGACATAATGAGCCAAAGGGCCTATTTCTGTGCTGTATTGTTGAATACTCCATTCCAGTATGATGCAGATTATTTAAAATGTTTTAAAAACAATCATTTTAACTGCCTTACCTTTGTATACTTTCTCCATTAATCTATTTATTTCTCTTTACCCAATTTGACTATTGCTATAGGATCTTTGCTAATTACTATTCTAATTTGACAGCAATAGAGTTGCTGCCTTACAGCGCCAGAGACATGGGTTTAATCCTGACTACAAGTGCTGCCTGTGTGGAGTTTGTGCGTTCTATCTGTGGCCACGTGGGTTTCCTCCGGGTACCCCGTTTCCTCCCACATTCCAATGTTTGGAACCAGGTGTCACATTCTCAATACAAGTGAATGAGGTTCACCGTGTAGAACCAAAGTGAGTAGAAATGTATTTAACTAAAAAGTGATTATTCATTGGAATTCTCTACCCAAGAAGGCCGTGGAAGCTCAGTCACTGAGTTTATTCAAGGCAGGGATGGGCACGGGATATCTCTGGATTTTTAAAAAGACCTTGACGAAGGTGGCTAATTTCTCATTTGCTCCTTTCTTGCTTTTCAGCCCTGGTTTCTCCTCTGCTGGGCTTCTTGCTCGTCACCAAGAAAATCACTGTCTTGCAAAAGACTGCACATTCAACTCACCCACTGCCTGATTGCGTAAACATTCATCCCAGATGACCGAGACTATAATGTCAGCTGTAATGCTGATAAAACATTCAATTAATGGTATACAATTATTCAACTGCAGCCAAAGGAACTACACATTCTGAAGGTACAGTAGATATTGAGAGACGGTTATCCTGGCAGGAATGCCAGGAAATAGGCAGCAGAACGAGGTGAAACATTTTTCGCCAGCTTTGTGAGCTTTTAAAATTCTCTACACCAGAGGATTGCAAATGATGAGTCATTAAGTATATTTAAAATTGGGATTGATGGTTTCATGCAGATTAAAGGAATTAAAGGATATGGGGATAGATACAAAAAGCTGGAGTAGCTCAGCGGAACAGGCAGCATCTCTGGAGAGAAGGAATGGGTGACGTTCGGATCTAGACCTTAATTCAGAGGATATGGGGATTAGGTGGGCAAACAGACTAAAGATCATCAGCCATGATCTAATTGAACAAGTCTTTTTTTAATATACAGTTCAAACGTCCCAATCGATCTCTGCATCTTAACGCCTTGGCTCGTTTTCACAAAAAGATAAATTGAAAATAAACTCAGCACTGACTTGGTTAAAATACACATCTTGTTCATTCTGATCAGAATTTAGACAGTGTGGAAACAGGCCCTACGGCCCACCAAGTCCACACCAACCAGCAATCACCCCTTACACCAGCACTATCCTACACACTTGGGACAATTCACGATATTTACCAAAACAAATTAGCTTACAAACTTTGTTTAAACTTTGTCTAAGAAAACACGAGCCAATTTAATCTTAGGCTACCACTTATAAACAAGTGGCAATCAACTAAGGTTTTCATACTGATAAATAATGGCCAGGTATGTCCCATCAGTGACCGAACTTGACAAAAACATAAGGCTTGTCTACTCTGGCATTGCCACTTATTCCAGGAGATCCATTTCATTTGCAACAGTCTCTGCAATTAAAATAGATTAAAAATTGTCAGATGTAATTATGTATAACGGGAGCCAGGTGCCAAAGAAGCAGCTTTGCCAGTTTTTGGCAATATTGGGATAATGCACCCTTAGCATTTCCATTCCTTTGTTCCAAACCAATGTTCTTAGATGTTGAGGAAGGAATGGCAGATGCTGGTTTAAATCGAAAGTAAGACACAAAAAGCTGGACAAACCAGCGGGCTAGACAGCATCTCTGGAGAAAAGGTATCGGTGACGTTTCGGGTCGAGACCCTTCTTCAGACTGAGAATCAGGCGAAAGGGAAACGCGAGATATAGATGGTGATATAGAGCACAGAGGGGGTGGGGAAACGCGTATTGTAATGGGGCATACGTATTTTACAGTAATGGTCTGCATGGTCACAATAACGATGTCCCATTACAATACAGGTTAACATCTGTGGTGCGGTGATAATAAATCAGCTGTGGTGATTATTACATAAAGTCTAAAAAACGCTTAAACAATAAGCTGGATTAATTCCATGATAGCTACTTTATAATATCTTAGATAATACTTAGACACTCTGGAAAGCATCAACTATAATTTTCAGCCTACCCATTTAGTTTTTGGCTCTACGTGTAACTTCCAAAAAGATCAACACAGCAGTTCTCAGTTTCTGAATGGCAATATGCTTTTCACCTAGCTGAAACCTGATTAGAAAGCATTATCCTTTCATCAGCCATTTGAAGCAGCAATAAACACCAAGATCATCTTTCATCTTGGTGAACCTGCCAGAACTACAGAGGGGAAAGTTCAAAGAGCCAAAGTGTTCAAAGACAGGAACCAGACATATCGCTCATCCAGTAAATCTTCCAAATTTCAGATTAATTATTACAGAAGTAGTATTTTACTGAACATGCAGTGTACACAACCTTTGCACTAATTAACAAGTTCAAGATTTACTCAAAATTCAGGACTGCTGTCACCTGGCTCCACTCATTTTTAACAGAGCAATAATCTGGGCAAAATCTCCTGCAGAGACTTCTCACCAGATATTTTCTTCAGATTCGCCAAACGATTCATCTGTTCTTCAGCCAACATGTGCGTTAAAACCAATGTCTATATTCAATTACACGTGAGTGACTACGTGAAGAACCCCGCCAGGATGCATGCGTGTCATATCGCTACACGCATTGCAACAAGTCACAGCAAGTCATAGCTGCAAAATTTGAAAACCAGGAACAGCAGGTAAGGAGACTGCGTTCCAGAATTTGAAAGTCGGGAACAGTAGGTAAGAAGACTCTGCGTTCCTTCCACTCACCTTTTAGGTGGAAACATGGACCGGATCCATGAAGGCTGCGGGGAAGCTGGCAGGGGAGAACCGCGGAGTCGCGGGCAACCGGCAGCAGCAGCCAAAGGCACGCTATTCTCCCGTAATGGGAACAGCTGTGCCTGACTTTCGCTCCCGACTCGCTCCCGCACCGGGCCCGGCCGGGCGGGAGAGGGAAGCAAAAATCTCAAGTTTCCCCGCGCTGGGTTTTTTCACAGGAGGGGAAGCTGGACAAAGTGGTGTCCACAAATGCTGCTAGTGAAGCTGGCTGAGGAGGACCGCGGAGTCGCGGGCAGCCGGCAGCAGCAACCAAAGGCACGTTAATCTCCCGTAATGGGAACAGCTGTACCCGACTTTCGCTCCCGGCTCGCTCCCGGACCGGGCGGGAGAGGGAGCAAAACTAATGTTTCCCCACGCCGGGTCTTTACAGGAGGGGAAGCTGGACAAAGGAGTGTCCACAAGTGCTGCTAGTGAAGCTGGCTGGGGAAGACAGCAGAGTCGCGGGGCAGCCGGCAGCAGCAGCCAAAGGCACGTTAATCTCCCGTAATGGGAAGAGCTGTGCCGACTTTTGGTCCCGTGCCGGCCAGAACACCACGGCCGGGCGGGAGACTATTCAAATGGGGCCATTGACTTTTGACAAGTCAATAACGGCAGCAGATGGGGTGGAACGACGTTCACCGGTAGCAACAATTTTAACCTGGACCTGCAGGTAAGAGCTGCGGTCTTTTTTGTATTTACCATGCTGATTGCAGGTGCAGAAACCAACGGGCTGCGACAAAGCTGGTGCGCTAGATGGGATCAGCTGTGCCAGATGTCCTCCACACCGGCCATATCCACTCCACGGAAGGACAGTAAGGACAAAGCTGGAGAAGGCGACCGTGGAGCAGCGGGCAGCCAGCAGCAGCCAGCGGCACTCGGATCACCGATAGTGGGATCAGCTGTGCCCGATGTCGCCTCCGCACCGGCCAGATCCACGCGGCCGGGCGGAAAGGCTAGACACAAAACAAACAAGGTCGTGGACTCAGAGGAGTCCGACTGAACAACCGCGGGCGGCCAGCGCCCGAGAGTGCTGGAGCCGGAAGAAGCGGTGTATGGAGCTTTGCTCCAACGTGACAGACTCCGGGAGATGGAGTCGGGTCACTGTGGGCCCTATGATAAACCCACAGCAGTACCTCTTGAAGGGCTGCACAGTGCTTCTACCTCATCAGAGGGGAGCACTGCGGGTCAGTTCTGGGCTGACCTGGAAGAGGGGTCCGCAGAAGAAAAGACAAGTGTGCAGGGGGTGCAGGAACAAGAGAACCTACTGGAACCCACTACGGCCAACGACAGCACCCCCACGCACCCACCAGCAGAACTGGTGAAAGCTCGAAGGACCGGTACCCAAAACATGAGTCTTTTTAGGCCATGGCCCAGACCGGCCTTCTTGGAAGATGCGGGGACCTCCAACGCCAACCAAACCGAAAATCCAGACCCCAGCGCTACAACAGCAGCGAAGAACCTACAAAAAGTAAACCTGCCACTGGTAACTATGGAGGTAGGTGGGTCTGGTTCCCTACAATATACAGTGGGCACGGAGATTGGGTGGAGATTACACTCTTTTCTGAATGCATGGAGCATGATAACAACCGATACTTACATCTTAAGCAGTATCCAGGGATATACAACAGAGTTTATACACAAGTACAGCCCTCCAGTTCAACATATACTGAACTGAATGTTCGTGCCTTCTGATAAAGGAAAATCAAAAGCGCAAGCTGAACTGAAGCGGCTTCACATAAAAGGTGTAATTGAGAAAACTCAACACGAACCATTAGAATTCGTGTCCAATATATTTATCAAAAACTAAAAAGATGATGGTCATCGCATCATCATAGATCTGACAAAATAGATACCTTTGTTACTGCTTAACAATTAATTTCCAAAGGTTACTTCAATGGCCAGCATCGATTTAAAAGATGCTTACTATTCAGTGCCTATACGAGGTGACCACAGATGTTACTTAAAATTCAACTGGATGGTACAACTCTGACAGTATAAAGCACTGCCAAATGGGTTATCATCAGCCCAGGCTGTTCACAAAAAATTTGAAACCAGCCCTAGCGTTTATACGGAAACGTACACACATGGTCATGGCATATTTAGATGACATACTCATTAGGGGCAAACCTTTGGAATTGGCCAAACAACCTGTAACAGCCACAAAAAAGTTATTTGGAAAACTGGGATTCATTTTTCATCCAGTTAAATCTAAACTAACGCCTTCCACTACTATGGACTACCTGGGGTTTCACCATTGACTCAGTTCACATGTCGGTGACTCTGCCTAAGGGAAAGGCTAGAGATTTAATAGAGGCTTGCAATAACCTCACTGACATCAGCAAACCATCCATCAGATTGGCAGCTAAAGTAATTGGCATAATGATGGCTGCCTTTCCAGCCACACAATTTGGACCTCTACATTACCAAAACATACAGAGAGCAAAATACAAGCACTCTAAATTATGCAGGTCACTTTGACAGATCTGTGAAACTACCAATCAAGCTAAAATGGAACTAAAATGGTGGATAGATAACATCTGGCCTTGTTCCAATCCAATCATTGGCAGTAACCCTTCAATGGTACTACAAACTGATGCCAGTGCACTTGGGTGCGGAGCCACCAATACCATACCACCGTGGTAGCATACATCAACCACAGGGTGGAAACAAATCGACATCATGTGACAATCTGGCTATACAAATTGGCAATGGTGTATCCAGAGAGATATTTGGATATCAGCCACTTACCTACCAGGAAGACTAAATTCAGTGGCAGACACCAGTTCACGCAAATTTAATGAAAACACCAAATGGATGTTGAATAAAATAGTACTGCTGTATCACAGCAAAATATGGAACACCAGATATCGATTTATTCGCATCCAGACTTAACCACCAGTTATCAAATTATGTTACATGGGAACCAGACCCTGGGGCAGCGGCGACAGATGCATTTTTGCTGCATTGCGGGGGGGGGGGGGGGGGATTTTTTATTACGCATTCCCTCCTTTCCTGCCTCATCAGTCGGGTATTAAGGAAATACAACAAGACTCTGCATCTGGTATTGGTAGTACCCGATTGGCCTACACAACCATGGTGCCCAGTGGTATCAAACATGGTATCAAAGACAGGAACATCCCGTCTGTTCTGGAATATCTGGCAGGCCTCCACTATGATGAGGGGCTCAGTTACAGTGCCATCAACTGCGCCAGAAGTGCCCTATCGACTTACCTATGGCAGGGGACAGACCATTACACTGTTGGGACTCACCCACTGGTACAAAACCTATGAGGGGAACCAGATACTCCCAAATATGGGATGTGAGAATAATCCTGAAGATGCTCAGGAATTGGTCTCCAGTAACAGTTCTGTCCCTACACAGACTGACATTAAAACAGTCATGCTAATGGTATTGGTCACGGCACAGAGGATACAGTCACTGCAAAAACTAGACTGGACAACATGACTTCCTCAACAGAAAATATTACGTTTCATATTTATGAGATAGTAAGCAAAACAGAAAAGGGATCAGCAGGCCTCAATATACAATTAGGTCATACCCAACAGATGACCGTCTGTGTATAATAAGACATCTGTTGTTATACATGGAGAAAAAGAATATCCTAAGAGTCAATGAAAGGGCACATTTTGGTCAGCCACTAGCAACCACACCAAGAGTGACGGTCCAGACCATCTCAAGATGGCTGAAACAGGTGCTAACACAGGCTGGGGTGGATACTAATTTAAAAAAAATCTCTTTCCACCAGGGCTGCAGCTACATTGGCAGCGATACAGTTGGATGTGCCAATGGACCAAATCCTCAAGGCAGCAGGATGGTCTGGAGGGGAAAACATTCCAATTATTTTATAATAAACCAGTAATGAAACCTGGAATGTTTGCAGAAACAATTTAAGTTCTGTAAATTAATTTAAACCCATAAAAAGGGGTTATAAATTTGTGTTAAAGTTTTTTATGATTTCAATGTCGAATTCATGTCCAAATTATGTTAACACAATTCCTCCCACAGTCAAGGCAGATGTGATGCATGGACTCGTTTCCACGGCATGAAATCACAGAGCTTTAAAATCTTCACGTAGTCACTCACGTGACTCCGAAGTAAAATAGTAAGATTAAACGAGAACTTACCAGTTTGAAGTTTGATCTGTATTTTATGAGGAGTTACGATGAGGGATTACGTGCCCTCCGCTCCCACCCTGATCATATACTTAACTGGTACCTCTTCTCTAATCTTACTATGTTTAGTCATTACAGTTATCTGTGATTTCACACCGCTGCTTTGAAGAATGACACGCATGCGTCCTGGCGGGGTTCTTCACGTAATCCCTCATCGTAACTCCTCATAAAATACAGATCAAACTTCAAACTGGTAAGTTCTCGTTTAATCTTACTATTAATGCAAATAGAGATAGAAATTTTTAGACACAACTACATTCTTAATTGCACTTTTGGTTCCTATTTGATCTGTCAGTCAAGAAAAAAAACATGTATGCTCAACATTTGACTGCTGCAAACAGGGGCATTATTAAAAGGACAATGCTTTTAAAATAAAGAACATTTTCTACACACTTTACTGGATCACCATCACAAAATATATTTGAAACAATCCAATTATAGTCATTTATCAGCAAATTATTACTTATACAAAATGTCTGTCATTGTAACTCTACTAACATGCTGCAATTGCACAAATCTAGAAGAGCCACTTTGGACAACATGGATTTCCTCAAGTACAAAATTGAAAGGACGATGTTCCTCTTTCAACTTCTAATCGTTGATATTATTTATGCATTTACTTAACTATTTCCATTAAATGAGCAATTCAGACTGACCTTTCAACTTTTCATAAGCAGGTTAAAGGAATCTATGGCAAAAAATGCTTCTGTTCTTGTGCCAAGGAGCATCCAAAGGAGATGGTGGCCGATTGGACATCATATTTAAGTGCGTAAAATAAGCAATCCAGCGCAGATGCTGGTTTACCCCAAAATACCTCATTGAAACATGCAGAATAGTGTAAGGCTTGGATAAAGTGGATGTGGAGAGGATGGTTCCACTAGTGGGAGAGACTAGGACTAGAGGTCATCGCCTCAGAATTAAAGAACGTTCTTTTAGGAAGGAGATGCGGAGAAATTTCTTTAGGGTGGTAAATCTGGAAAATTCTTCGCCACAGAAGGCTGTAGAGGCCAAGTCAGTGGATATTTTTAAGGCAGAGATAGATAAATTCTTTATTAGTACGGGTGTCAGAGGTTATGGGGAGAAGGCAGGAGAATGGGGTTAGGAGGGAAAGATAGATCAGCCATGATTGATGGGCCAGACTTGATGGGCCGAATAGCCTAATTCTACTCCTATTCCTTATGACTTTATGACAAATTTTCTTCTCGGTTTCTTTGCACCGTTGCCTTAATAAATCCATATAAAGGTGCGATGTGGATTAACAACTCAATAGAATGATGGGGGAAAGTAAGAATAGAAGAAATCAAATTGAATCTCCCTCACGAGTCTTTGCTAATATAAAATACTAGACCAAGTGTGGACCCGTTGGGCCACGTCCCCCAAATAAACATTCCACCACTGACCCATAGCTCCCCAACTGCGCAGGCGTGGCTGAGGGGCTCCCGTTGTAATGCCAGAGATCCCCGTTGTGACACGAGTCACAGCAGCCCTCCCCCAACTGCTCCTCGCCATCCTTCTTCCTACCCCTATCTTCCTCCATTCCCCCTCATCTGCCAGTACTCCCTCCCCCTCCTCTTCACCCTCCCTCTTCTTTCCCCTCTCCTCCTCCCCTCCCTCCCTCACCTCTCCCTCCCTCTCCTTTCCCTTACCCTCAGTCGCTCCCTCCCTCCCTCCATAACCCCTACCCCCTCCTCTCGCTGCTCCTCCCCCACTCCTCTCCCTCTATCCGCCTGCTCCCCCACTAATCACCTCCCCCCTATCCCACCCCCAGAATGAAAATCGCGATGTTTTTTAAAAAATGAAACCTCCCCCCCATGAAAATTGTGGTTTTTTGTTTAAATGAAATTCTCAATGAAAATCGCGCTTTTCTGTAAAATAACCTAAACGTAATGTTAGCTCTTAATAAAAATAGGAGAATTTGAGTAAAACTGAATTATTATTTTTTATTTATGTTACTGAGATTATTCATGCAAATGAGATTTGGGATCCCATTGTGACATAATTGTGATGGCGTCGAACGTGGCTGACGGGCAGGGCAAGTGGAGATTTTTTTTTGGTAAATTTAAAAATGTCAATAACTTGTAAAATATACTATCAATCTGAACAAAACTTTTCTTCTTTTACATCCCAGGACAATGGTGAGTAAAGTGGGCCAAAAATTGTAGCGCTATCCTGTACTGTTTTGGCAGGGTTTAGGAATATCGCGCACACGCACGCACACATACAGTTGCTCTACTCAACAGCCAAAAATCTGTAGCCTCCCTTTGATCTGGTATTTAGTTGGTTTACATGCTTGATCAATGGTGTTTTATCATTAATGTTTTATTATTATGATTAATGTTTAGCGTTTGAGTAATTCGTAACTGTCACTGTATGTCACGTTGTTACATGTGGGTGGAGCACCAAGGCAAATTCCTTGTATGAGAATACTTGGCCAATAAACCTACTTACACGCACACATACATACAAACAAACAAGATGAGAGTTTTAGTAATATATATAGATATATAGATTCCATTATACTTTGTTTGTAAGCATGGGATTTGACCGGATTAGTCTTTGAAAAACGTAACATTTAAGTAAACACACCAAATAATTCTGCTTCATAGATTTTCATTTTCAGTTATTAACACCAAAATATGAAGTGAAACCATTACTGGAACCCTGGAACAGTTGTGAAGAAAATTTCAAAATTAAATGGTATGCTTTTAACAGAAGTCTTATGTTTCCAGACATTATACAGACTGCAAAACATTTCCATAACTATTATACATACTTAAAAGGCATAAACTTTATATCCAACAGGCCACAATTATTGCAATGCATTAACATTCCAGCAATGGATTTTCTCCAGCAATAACACAGGTGCCTAAATGCAAATCAATAACAGTTTTATCGTGTGAATTTGGCACCAACATAGTGGAAACTGAAAAGCCACCAGCTGTTCTTAAATTCTGTTCAATGAAAGCGAATTCCATTATTAGTATGTGATTTCCAATGGATGCCTTTGTTTAAAATTCATCCCTTAAATATGCCCAAAACAGTCTGGAAACCTTGGCTGCCTGTGCTCAACCTTCAATGTTGACTGAATTATAATCAATCGCTGGCCACTTGATGTAATGTATGCAATAATAACACCTATGGAAACGTTCCAAAACGGAAGAGATTTAGGTGAAAACACAAAATGTTTAGCAGCTGCTGCAATTTCTTTACTGCTTGAGGAATGCCACACATTGTGAATTTTTACTAATTAGATTATATAAATATGAAGTAAATCAATTACCACAATTAAAATGGCTTGAGCTGTCATGCAACCTATCACACATGGTAAACCTGGATGATTGATACAACATACAGCATTTTAAAAAAATCCCATAAAGTATTATTGTAGCCCCAAGAACATTGTACACACATACGGGAACATAATACTCTATTGAATATTTATCATTTGGTGAGGATAAATCATTGTAATGTATCTACAAGACATTTAAGAGACTTTTAGATAGCTGCATGGATATGCAGAGAATGGAGGGATATGAATCACATGCAAGCAAAGGAGATTAGTAAAACTTGGCATCATGTTTAGCACAGATATTATGGGCCAAAGGGCCGGCACTGCACTGTTCTATGTAATGCATTAATAAATGTTACCATGTTTTAGTTGCTCAAGAGGGTGTATCTTTAAATTGGGGTTGATTTTGCATCATTGCTTCATTTGACACAAGATTGTATCAGCGGCTCTTACTTTAAAGATATTCTCTCAGCTGGAGTTCTCATTTTATTTCCAAAATCCCTTAGAAACTTCACTCAACCGCGTGCTTCAACTGGCATTGTGATCAACACATCCATTGACGCTGTCATTATTCTGTCAAGGTGTTCTGGATGTGGATGAAGTGAACTGGCAATTTGCATTTCTGCCCAACTGCACTTCAATTCCTTTTCCCAGTCTGTGCACTGCACAACAATCAATTCAACGATCCTGCAAACGCTATAGATTAAGTGGAGGGTGATAATCACTCAGGTTGGTAAAAAATAGCTTGCCCATTACATTAGATCCATGTTCTAATGGACCATGGGGGCTGGGGGGGTATATGGTGTCCGTTATTGCTGATTGTCCACTATGATCGAGTAAGGTATTATCATTGTATAAGTAGTAGAAACAAACAAGTTGCAGTTGCTGGTTAATACACAAATGGACACAAAGTGCTGAAGTATCTCAGCAGGTCAGGTAGCATCTCTGGAGAGGATGGAGAGGTGAAGTTTTGGGTCGAGACCCTTCTTCAGACTCTCGGTCTGGAACTTAGCGTGGAATCCAGGTGAGTTGATGGCCCCGGCCCGCTAGCGGCCTGGGGAGGCGAGGATCAGCGGAGTCAATGGTTGCGGCCCATGGGCGGCCAGAGTGCAGGTGAAGTTCGGCGGTGGTGGCAGCAGGCGCAGTGTGGAAACGGCCAAGGAAGGTGTGTGGGCCGGTCGTGGCAGCAGAAGGTCGGCCTGGAAGCAACACAAGCCAGGGGTGGCACAGGGGCACTCAGTGCTGCAAGCAGCAGGGGTGTGACACGAACCAGGGGTGGCGTGGGCAGCTGTCGGTAGGTCGGCCCACATTAATTGAAATCCATTATAAAGAGGTCCGTTAAAACAAGGGTTTACGGTATTCCAAAAATCAAAGAGGACTAGGTGGTTGTGGAACAACAGCTCCGTTACCTGCAGTTTTGACTCGAAAGCTTGATTAAAATATTACATTGGATGTTCATCTGATTTGTTTATAAAGAAGCAACATTTATATACAAGTGGCATCTGAAGCGCAAGATTGGGCATTATTTTACCAGAGCACAACATCAGAAATATGAGTAAGAGTAGGCCATGTGCCTCGTCTTGCCTGCTTCAACATTCTCAAAGATTATGGCTCAGCCAAACTTGGCCTCAGATCCACTTTCCTGTTCTTTCTCCACAACCTTAACTCCCTGCCAGCTAAAAAAAATAAAAAAATACTCAGTGCTGAGGTCGATAAAGCTCACTGAGATCACAATAATTCCAAAGATTCATGAGCCTCAAAGTAGTCTGCTCAGCCCAATCTTCATTGAAACTACACTCTAAACTTACAGATTCCTCCATGAAGGGAAACACATTCTCTATCCTGTCAATTCCCCTCAGAATGATTCAAGAAGATCTCCCATTCTACTCAGTTACAATGAGCACAATAACGCAACTGTTCCTCATTACACACGGTACTTTCACTTCAGGAATTTGGCAAACATTTATTATTACATAAAACGATGTTAACATAGCTTGACGGCATTATATAATTTCCTATCTATCCTGCTATTATTTCTTCAGTTTCAGAAATGATTCCAATATTTACTACCTAATGGGATTAGGTTTACTGATCCAATAGTTTCTGCTCTTCCCCCACTCTGCTTCTTGAATAGAGGCAGTGCATTTGCAATTTTCCACTGGCTTTACCCAAACTTGTGACCTACAGCTAATCTTTGCAAGATGATATGTCTATTTTTTTTCAATATGACATCATCCTCAATCTAGTTCACCAGAGAAGAATCATTCTTCTCGTAGTTTTTATTTTTCCATTGAATATATGATTGAAAATTATCAGTTCCATCATGGTCTTCTATTGCTTATCTCCCGACTTATCTTTTAATTTATTTTCTCAGTCCAAATTAGCCAACTCTGCCTTTGTACCTATTAATTTCCTAAATTTAAGGCACAACATTCAGTATCCCACTCTCAAAACAAGAATCAAATACTATCAAGTCACGATCACTTTTACCCTCGAAGCCTGTAATTAATCCTGATTCACCTGATTTAAAATACGTAATGTCTTGGCTTCTTCATTTCAAGAATGTTGATCCCAAAAAGCTTTTTCTACAAAATTGTTCCAAATACACTCATCGTTATATATTTTTCCAAACTATTTGAAGTTTACTGTCACCAATGACTTTTGCAGTACCGTTTTACAACTCCCCAGTAATCCTACTCCAACCTTTGAAATTAGCAGCACTATCCTACACATATAGGGACAATTTACAATTCACAGTAGCCAATTAGCCTACAAACCTGTACGTCTTTGGAGTGTGGGAGGAAACCAGAGAACTCGGAGAAAACCCAAGCGGTCATAGGGAGAACGCACAAACTCCGTACAGACAGCACCTGTAGTCAGGATCGAACCCGGGTGTCTGGCGCTGTAGGGCAGCAACTTTGCCTCTGTGCCACCAGAATCTGTTTTCAGCTTGCAGTCACGGCAAATGCATTTATATAAATTAAATGATATTAAAAAAAAATAAGTCAATACTTATAATCCTATTACTTAGATTAAAAATGACATGAGTTTTACGAGGTATTTTCCTTCATATAAGCACTGCTTATTCACTACTGATTATCCATATAAAAAATAAAATGTGCTTGATTCATGTATTGTGATGTATGATAAAAAGGAATGATAATCTGGTAAATGATGAAATAAAAGACGAGTCTAACGGAGATAGAAATGGAAATAATACCACAGCATGTTGTTAACTTATAAAAGGTTCACTTTGGCATTAGCTTTTTTTTGCTTAGCAAATCACTTTGTTAAAACAACAGTTAATTAAGATCTCCCTTTCATTCATACCAGCTTCTATTAGGGCTTCAGCACAGCAAATACTTAAAGGAATTAAAAATTAGCATCATTTACTGGCTGGGGAATATCTAGTTATCAAAATTAACCGTTCAAACCAAAATACCAACAGCTGCTGACTTGTATGCTTTTCACAAAGACTAATTTCAAGTATTCCATGAAAATCATTTGAAGTATTTTTCCATTCTTTTTTTTTGCATTAAATTCTGAACTATAGCTTAATTTAAAGCACCTTGCTGTTGAGATTTCATCTGACAACCCAAAGCTGAGATGAACACTGTCAAATTAATATTCATTGATTTAATGCCATTACGTTTTTGCAATTATATCAGCACAGATAAAATTAAGGCACAGCATTGAAGGAGTGAAGAGCCTCTCAATTTAAAAGGAAATTAACTGGTTCATGCCCTCTCCACCACAGCAGACTGAGATCTTTGCTGCTGAACAACCTGCCACAAGGTGTGTCAGCTCAAACACAGCAATGAAGGTGGCATTGAGGGAGTGCTGGACCATAACGCAGAGAGGATGTCCTCTCTGCCCTCTCAGCTGGATGCAAAAAAATCCCCATGGTTTAAAAAAAAAATTATTTCACGCACCATGAGCTTCAGCGGCAAGGTCAGCTTCTAATGCACATGCATAATTGTCCTTGGGAAGGTGATAGTGGGTGCAGGGTTATTAGGTAACAAGCTCCTGGATTCTGACTAGGAATATTGAACGCATGGCGATAAATTTGCAAGTCAGATGGTGCGTGACTTGAGAGGAACATAAAATTGCACAGGACAGGCACAGACCCTTTGTCCCACCAAGTCGAATGCCAATCTAACTAATCCCATCTGCCAGCATATGATCCGGTTCATGTGTCTGTCCGAATGCCTCCTAAACATTGCTTCGTATCTGCTTACAGCATCTCTCCTGGCAGCTCTTTCCTGGCATCTACCACTCTTTGTTTAAAAAATGTAACTTGTGTATCTTCTTTAAACTTTCACTCTCTCACCTTAGACCTCTAGTATTTGACATTTCCACCCTGGGAGAAAGACCGATTGTCTACCCTATCTATGCCTTTCATAATTGTTAATTAGTTCCTATCTTCAATCTCTGATGCTCCATTGAAAACAATCTAAATGTGTCCAATATCTCGTTATAGCTAACACAGGAAATATCCAGATGAACCTTTCCTACAGTTTTTTTTAAAACCTCCATAGCATTCTTCTAGTGCGGCAACCATAAATGCATACAATGCTCCGAATGTGGCCTAACCAAAGTTTTCGAGTCAGAGATTACACATCACGGCCCAACATGTCCATGCAAACCAAGATGCCCCATCTAAGCTAGTCCCATGTGTCCATGCCCGGCCCATATCTCCCTAAACCTTCCCTATCCAAATGTCTTTTAAATGTTGTTATTGCACTTGCTTCAACCATGTCCTCATTCCACAATTTTAGGTCATTCGGCACATCAAGTGTACTCTGCCATTCAATCATGGCTGATCTATCTCGCACCCATTACCCTATTCTCCTGCCTTCTCCCCATAGCCCCTGACACCCGTACTAATCAAGAATCTATCTATCTCGGCCTTAGGCCTCCACAGCCTTCTGTGGCAAAGAATTCCACAGATTCACCACCTACAATGCAGATTTAACTTTTTTTGCGAGGCAAATGTTGGCAGAAAGTAGAAGTAGCCTTGGTGAATTGCTGAAGTATATTTTGCAGACGCCATACGACAAAACCACAGTGCGCTTATGGCATGGGGAGCAAACGTTTGGGGTTGTGGATGGGGTACCAACCAGATGGATTGCTTTGCCTGCATGGTGGTGAAGATTTCAGTAGTCTGGATCTGTGCAATGATTCAGACAACTCCATCCTGACTTATGGCATGTACATGGTGATACAACGTAAAAGGCTTTTACGGAGCTGCTCCTGTAGGGTTTGGTCAAGATTATGCCAGAATGTTGATTGCAGAGGAGAATGGGGAATTCAGCAAACCAATGTCATGAAAGGGCAAGAAGATAGGTAGACTCTAGTTGGAAATGGTCACTGCCTGGCAGGTATTTGTGCAGCACAAATATTGAAAGGTATCCAGGCGAACATTTATCCTTCAAGTAACATAACAGAAGTAAATGCATGGTCATCACCACATTGCTGTTATTGGAGTTTGGACTATGCGCAAACGTCATTTGAGACACGTTCTATATTTCAACAGCAAAGACATATTTAGGTTGGCATTAGTCCAAGACTCAGTCTTGTGCCATTTCAAGGACAATGCTATAAATGAGGAAAGACTGGTGGCAAAGGTTTCTGTTTTCATTGAACTTACTGATCTGAACACAGAAGGCCAGTGAGCCATTCAGGTTTATTTCAGGTCCCATCTGTTTAATTTCCTCTCTTATAGTCCTGTAATTTATCCTCTCGACATATACGCATTAACCACCTTTTGTTTTACTACTTAACTACACAAAGGGCTAATTTTACAGAAACCAATTAGCCTACAACCATGTCTTTAGGATCTGGGAGGAAACTAGGGTATCTAGAGGAAGCCCATGTGGTCACAGGAATAGGTCCACCCAGCCAGCAACTGGTTAAGAATGAACCCAGATCCCCGGAACTGTGAGGTAACATTGATGCTCTGCCATAATAGAGCAAAAAAATAACCCTCCTTTTACAATTTTTAAGGGAAATAGAGAATGCATACCAAAAAAAAGTGTGACGTACTTATGAAAAAAATTAAGCCAACCAAAAACTACAGAAATAGGTTCAATTCCCTGTCTGACAACCATTGCCTAAACATTTGCAATGGAATAGTTTGGCTGTTCTTCAATAACCTACACAGATAGGGAGTGAGCCATCTGAATGCAAGAGAACAATAATTCTACATATTTTTGATTTTATTACCGTGTCCGATTCCTGAACAGCAAAGAGTATACTGAAACCGTGATAAATATCCAGCACTTTACCATTCAACGATCACTGGGAATACAGAATTCAACGTTTGGGAGTAACAACAAACCAACTCTGCTTTTCTCACTTCCTCCAATCTCCTTATCGGTGGACACAGATGGGTCCTCCGTCAAGCTGTGAAGCATAACACAAGCCAAGGGCTGTGTAAAGCTGAAGTACCATTCACTGCTGCACATGCTAAAGTAAAACCACACACGGCCTATACAATGCACCACACAAAGACAAGATGGCAAGTGGGTTTGGACTCTGTGGATGTTAAATCATACTCTTCAGGGAAGATTCTTGTTATGTCAGCGTTTTGTTTAAGGTTGGCTTTAAATACCAGCAGTTCAGCTGCTCTCCTTGTGTTTAATTTAATGGCTCACTAGATTTTTGAAAATGTGCTTGCTGAGTCATCATTTTACACAAGATAATATATTCCATTTTGTTAGATGGGTTGAGCGGGTTAGGGGGAACAAAATTGTTTGTCAGGAATACGATAGAAAATATCACATACAATTTTAAATACACATATTCCCTGTTTTGCACTTCAATCGGAGATAAATTAGATAGTTGTTGATCAATATATTTATTGCCTGGTTCACTTTCCTATGACTTTGAAATAAATCTGAAGATAACGTATTTCCTTTAAGGTGTATACATGTATGTATGTATATATGCACACAAAGATTGGGTTTAGGAAGCATTCCAAGATCTTTAAATGCTTGCTGTTGTATGGTACTGCCACACTCTCACTCATTCCCCGAGGATTAGCGGCATATTCCGGAAGTGGCGGCGCTGCCCTGGCAGCAGCGGCTCGCCTGCAGTCCGTTTGTTTTTACTTTTTTGTGTTGTTTTTTTTCGTTTTGTCTAGTTAAGTTTTTGGTTTTTAGGTTGTGTTTATGTGGGGGGGGGGGTTGAAACGGGGCTTGCTGTCTCTCCCTTCGGGGGAATGCAACTTTTTTGTCGTATCCCCCTTCTCTGCCTCCGTCTGCGCTGAGGCCTAATGGCGGAGCTGGCGACCTCGAGACTCCGGAGGCAGAGCCAGTCAGGACTTGCCCTGGGCTCGCTCCCGTGAGGGCGGTCCGGCTCGGGGCTGGAACAGCGCTTCCGTGAGGGGCTGTGACGCTCCCGTGAGGGCGGCCTGGCGCGGGGCTGAGACTCTCCTGTGAGGGGCTGTGGCGCTCCCGTCGGGGCGGCCCAGCCCGAGGGTGGAATGGCGCTCCCGTCGGAGCGGCCCAGCTCGAGGGAGGAACGGCGCTCCCATCGGAGCGGCCCAGCTCGAGGGAGGAACGGCACTCACGTGAGGGCGATCCGGCTCGGGGCTGGAGCGGTGCTCCGGTGGCTGGGACGGCGTTCTGGCGGCGGTGACCTGAGTCCGGGGTTCAGCCGCGGGCCAGCGGCTGCATCCGCTGGACTGGAGGGCGGCAGCTTCAACCACCCCGGGCCGCCGTGTTTGAACCGGCCCGTTTGCGGGGTTCGGTGAGCCGCGGGACTGTTTGTACCATCGCCCGTTGGGGAATCGCCTCAGCGCAGAGGGAGAAGAGGAGGGAAGAAACAGTAACCCTAAGATTTTTGCCTCCACCACAGTGAGGAGGTGCTTGGAGGACTCACTGTGGTGGATGTTAATTTGTGTTTATTGTTGTCTATTATTGTATTATTGTATGTAAAAAAAAGACTGCAGGCACGAAATTTCGTTCAGACCGTAAGGTCTGAATGACAATAAAGGTAATTCTAATTCTAATTCTAATATTTCACGGCACTGCACATGATGTGTATTTGGTACAAGATTATGTACTAAATGGTCCAGTTATTCTTACGTTATGATTTTTTACTGTCAGTCACCTACACGAAAAGCAAAAGAAAAGTAATACCAAGATAACTGATGGATAGGAAATGAAAAAGCATCTTTAATTTTTAGTTTTAGTTTTAGAGACACAGTGAGGAACAGGCCTTTCAGCCCGCGCCGGCCAGCAATCCCCGTACATCAGCACTATCCTACACACCAGGGATAATTTACCATTTTTTCTGGCCAATTACGATACGATAAAACTTTACTCATCCGCGGAGGGAAATTGGTCTGCCAACAGTCACAACACACAAGGCACACGAAAACTTGAAATTAAAATTAAATTAAAAGTGAGAGAGAAAAAAAAGAAAATGACAAGCGACTGCTGGCTGGCTGCCCATGTGCACAGCACCTTAACCGGAACGAACGAGCGAACAAACAAACAAACAAACGCTGACTTATCCCCTGGGCAGAGGATTCTATAACTGGAAAGGCCCCCCCTCCCCTCCCCCACACCAGGTCCCCCTTTGTTCTCCCATCGTCCCTCACGGCGGTCCCCCCATGCCGGGTCCCCATTGTCTCCCCCTCAACCGCTGATCGCGGGTTGATCGCGAGGCCCCACCGCCGCTGAGGCTCCGTTGCCGCCGAGGAGTCAGTCAGAGCATTACCATTAAAATTAACCAACAAACCTGTACGTCTGTGGAATGTGGGAGCAAACCGGAGCACCTGGGGAAAATCCAAGCAGCAACATACAAACTCAATCTACCTCTAAGCTCGTGTTACATTTACTCCTATTTCATACTTAATACATAACACTAAAATAAACTCAAAACATAATGCTGTTCAAAAGAAAAATTCCAGCTATTAGATCAAATGGGTTATTTTGTTCCAAAATATATACTTCCTGCATCATAAAATGGTTTTCCAATGATATTTGAAATACTTTGAATGAAAGCATTTACAACTATGTCTAGACCTACTGAACACACTGCTGTAAAAATACACAAACAGCAATTGTTTTAAAAGCAAATTGACCTCTCCTAAACACTGCTCACCAGCATTTTGACATCTGGTCCCCATCTTTAGGGCAACAACATAATAAGCTGCATTTTTAATTAAAAAGATGATTTATAATGTTCAGGAGAAAATTGGGCTCCAGTCCTGGAAAATCCAGCAACAATCATTCCAGCAATAGTTTTACTTTACGTATACCCTCTGATGCCAAAAGTAGTCTTCCAGAAATGCCAAAGGAATTTGGCTGGATTATAGATCAATAATTGGAATACCCGAAAAGTTATCACTCGCTGCACAAATAAACAATTTATTAAATTGCAAAATAATCAAACTGTTACCTTGGGCATACATGAAATCACTTCCAGTTCTCATTGCCTAATTTGAAAGCTGTCTTCAAGGATGGCATAATGGAAGGGTTTTGGGTGTGGCAGAGGAAGTGGCAGAGGTGGGCACAATCACAACATTTAAAAGACATTTGGACAGGTACATGGATTGGAAAAGTTTAGAGAGATATGGGCCGAATGTAGGCTAATGGGACAAGGTCAGATAAGAACTTGGGCACCATGGACAAGTTGAGCTGAGGGACCTGTTCCCATGCCGTCCAACCCCTTTCCTCCAATAATCAAGAATTGTTGGATCTCTCATTCCCTTGCGAAGGGGAGGTAGTGATATTATTTTGCTGTAAGATGATGCAAAAATGGATCAAACCCATGGGACAGTCACAAGATTTAATCTACAAAGTTGAAGTTATTTATACATCTATGAGATATTCAGATTTAATCAGAATAAGTGGTGAGAAAATATAACTGATCTAATGCTTCCAAGTTCAGTCACTCATCTAACATACACCGATTATTAAGACTGTCAGTCAAAGCATTACCATAAAAACCAAAGCTTCCACCCAGCTAGGTGCTGGAGAGCAGATTTAGGGATGTAAATCTTTACTCTTCCAGGAAAAGCAAGATATTATGTTGTCCCCTTTGGGCCTGCATCAATGTCTCCATCAATCTATATAATGTGAATTACAGTAATCTCAGTTCTGTACGAAAATATATTTTGCTAGAGTTGAATAATTTGAAGTCCTTCAGAGATTTTCCTCAAGAAAAGGATATCTGAAGCTAGATTGATGCCACGTCCTAAATTCTCATTTGAGATGTCAACGACTAAAAGGAAATGGTACTGTAGAAATGCGTGAACTGCAGCAGGAATCACAAGTCCTGTAGCAGAATGTGTACACATCCTGGAAATGGAATGGCTGACGTTTTGGGTCGAGGCCCTTCGTTAGACTTAAAGACCCAAAATGCCACCCATTCCTTCACCCCAGTTCTGCTGAGTTACTCCAGCATTTTGTGTCTATCTTCAGTGTAAACCAGCATCTGCAGTTCCTTCCACCACATAATTTATCCTGTTGTTTTCTCCTCTCTCCCAATACTACAATGCGGACAGTATAAGTATACTGGAACTCTCTGCCACAGAGGGTAGTTGAGGCCAGTTCATTGGCTATATTTAAGAGGGAGTTAGATGTGGCCCTTGTGGCTAAGGGGATCAGAGGGTATGGAGAGAAGGCAGGTACGGGATACTGAGTTGGATGATCAGCCATGATCATATTGAATGGTGGTGCAGGCTCGAAGGGCCGAATGGTCTACTCCTGCACCTAATTTCTATGTTTCTATGTTTCTATAAAGCTAAGTGAAAAGACTAATAATGTACAAATAAACACCTGAGAGGAATCGAGCATCCTGCACGTTCACATTGTTTACCATAAATGTTACCATAGGTCAGGCAGTAATTAGTCATAAAAGCACTCAGGTGGTAAAGCATTCTATCGGGGACCATCCGAGCTGGCATGATCAACAGATCGTAAGCACAGCATTTCCAGATGAAATGTGAGCTTCAACTGTCTGCTGTCACTCTGCCAGAACTGGATTGCAAATGCAGCCAGAGGCTTGAATAAATTTAAAATTCTATTACATTAATTTGATACAATGGCATTTTTCCAGGAAGCCCAATAAGAGTCACACTTCAAGTGGTTTTGGTAAGATAAAAGGCAAGTTGAAGCTGTCACGAATGATACTGTGTTGTGGAACAATGATAATGATATACTTCCATCACAATTTCAGTCAGCCCCCTAAAAGGTTAAAAATAGCTGTGCCATTATCATCCAATGACCATATTTGATGGGAGAAATATGGTGTAAATATATTTAATTGTCTCAACCATCATGACAATGTTACAGAAATAGAACTTGTTCATAGTTAATTCTTGGATCAACTGCAGCACAGGCCACATACACATAATCAATCTCGTTTTAATCCTTGAAGCTGACACAATACAATTCACAAATTAGATACGTTTTCCATATCAGCTATCCTTGCAACCTCAAAATAAGACATTATTTCCAATAGTTTAAAAACTCCGACCTTTATTTCTATTTGAAACCCACTCTCACAATTCCCCGTGGAAATGATAATTTCAATTTGAGTCTGAAGAATGGTCTCAACCCAAAACGTCACCCATCCCTTCTCTCCAGAGACGCTGCCTGTCCCGCTGAGTTACTCCAGCATTTTGTGTCTTTCTTCCGTTTAAAACAGCATTTGCAGTTCCTTCCTATACTTTTCAATCTAACCAACAGCCAAGTACTAAAGGCCCATGAAGAACCACTAAGAAGCCTTCAGACATTTGCAAATTAATATAGTAATATTTTTTTTAATATCACTGACAAAACTTGTTACATTAAAAATAAAATATCTTGGCTATTGATCTGTTAGCTAATCCATAATCACAGTTGAACTCTGTTTCCAAGAGTTGAATCGTGATAAATTTTACATGTTGTCAAAATGCACATGAAATGGGTCACAGCAAAAGATCTAGATATACATCCAATAGAAAATCAAGAACCCCGAGTGTATAAGATGACTTGAATCAAGCAAAGGAAGAGATACTGTGCACAAAAAAAAAAAATTCCTATCACGATGTCAGCATGAGTATGTATGCACGCCAAGAACAGTAAAAGGCAGCACCTGTCCTTCCTTTCCAGATGGAATAAAAAATATCTGGTCCAGCCATGTCAAAAATAAATCTCCCTTAAGGTTTTATAGAAACTTCATCAAAACAGATAACTAGGAAACACATTTGCAAAGTATAATGCTGCAAGTTTGCCATTCTGTACAGGATCTATTCAAATGGCTTACCTACAGTGTCCATGTTGGTAAAATACATTGCGTAATATTAAGCAGGAGTCGCAACAGAAATTGATTCACTTCAAGGCTTAAAGGGCAGTACTTAATTATTCATGCAACAACCAATCACAAAAATTGGCAATCCTTTTTGTCCAATTTAGCCCCAAATGGTCAAGGTCAAAAACTTTATTTGCCATTTGTGCTTACACACATAGGAACTCTTGTGCGGTTGTTCAGAGAGTCAAGTCAAGTCAAATTAAAAAGACACACAGAAAGACACATAATCTATAAAAACATATACTTCTCTAGAAATAAAAAAGAAAGTGCCTAAAACCCTATATAAAGGGGAAAGTGAGAGCATTGTAAATTGCACAAACCCTATATAAAAGTGTCGATTGCATTGTAAATTGCACAGGCCCAGGAGACAATATAATATGATATAATATGATATGCTATGAGGTAGGTCAGGACGTCAGTTCATTTTGTTTTGGCCAAGAGTCTCACCGTGGCAGGGAAGAAGCTCTTAAAAAAGCGTGTTCTGTTTGTGGCGATGCTGTCCGCTCGTCTGTGCCTGAGGTTGTATGTGCAGTTTTTGTGTTTGAGCAGGGAGTGAGCTGGATGTAGTGTGTCTCTGATGATTCTCTCTGCTCTTTTTTGACAGCGCTGTGTGTAGATTGTGTCCATGGAGGGGAGTTCCGTTCTGATAATCCTCTCTGCAGTCTTTATGACTCTTTGCAGAGCCTTCCTCTCTGTCTGTGTGGTGTTTCCATACCACACCGTGATGCCTGTGGTGAGGATGCTCTCTATCAGTCCTTTGTAGACCTGGGTGAGAGGGCGACAGTGCAGACCAGCTTTTCTGAGCAGCCTGATGAAGTACAGTCTCTGCTGGGTTTTTTCACTGTGGCAGCAGTGTTCAAAGTCCAGTTCAGATCTGATGTTACTTGTAATCCCAGGTATCTGTAACTGTCAGCCCTCTCCACCACAGTCCCCTTGATGATAAGGGGCTGCAGGGGGGGGTGGATTTTTTCTGAAGTCCATTATTATTTCTCTTGTCTTGTCTGTGTTGAGGCTTAGGTCGTTCACCTCACCATAGGCAAGAATGTCGTTCACCAGACTCCTGTAGCCCGACTCGTCCCACCCCTTGATGAGGCCCAGGATGGTGGTATCATCCGCATACTTAATAATGATGGTATTTTCCTGGGTGGAGACACAGTCGTGTGTGTACAGGGTGAAAAGTTTGGGACTGAGACAGCAGCCTTGTGGTGATCCTGTGCTGACGGTGAGCTCTGCAGACACCCTCATTCCCATCCTCACCACCTGTGGTCGTTCAGTCAGGAAATCCAAGATCCAGTTGCTTTTAGTTTTCAAATCAATCTTGCACCTCCTGCTTTAATTGTACACTTGTACGGTTTTGAATCGTAGGAGTCCAACATGATTGAGATATTCCACAAAATCTGCCAGGAAAACTCAAATGACAATGTTGTTTGAAAATTGGTTAGTCGAATATCTATTTATCAAGATCCAATGTTTATGTCCCAAGGAAGCTGCATTTTAAATGTTGTATTCCACGTGCCACATACTGTCAGCTTCTCAATAGAACTAGAATGTCCTATTCCACCTTGGCTTTATAAAAGTTTAACCTACACGTCACACATGGACTTTATCTAATTTTGGACCACATGGTTGAAAGCATCGTTGAATTTTACAGATTTACACATCAAACACAGCAGATTGGCACGATTTATCCTTTTCTCATTGTTCACTGATTTCATAATACTTGACAAAACTAAAAGCAGGAAAGCATAACTGCAGTTAATAGATATCTAACTTCAGCCCCCTCTTGTGGAAAATTGTGTTTTACATTAATACAGAACAATACACCTACTGTAAGAAAGGATTTGAATATATTTGGCTGGAAGAGATTTAATAATGGAAAGAGATACAAATTACTTCAGTATGTTATCAAATAAATATTTGTTTTGTGCATAATTGTATAATATGAATGCTTTCCTTGAAATTCACTGTTAGGTAACATTAACCGTTCCCAAATACATTCAGTGGGATCTTTTAATCCTGCAATCAATTTTCAATTTATACTTGTACAAATTCTGAACAATTTCCTCTGCTAAAAATTTCAACACAATAAAAACTCTAAATATATACTTCATCATAAATTCAAGGCTATTTAATCCGTTCCACCACAGCTTGTTTTGCAAATTTGATCACCTGGCTTCTGATTTTAGATACAATACAATTCTAAATTTGACAAAAACAAACTTCTCTCACAATCACTCGAACATGGTTTGTTATATAGCAGGAACCTAATTAAACTAAGCTAGAAGCACAAGATATCTATTCTTCCTTTGTGATAACGTCAGTCCCTCCGCATATCCACCTTTCATAATTTGCAACTGATTCAGTAGCCACGAGGAATCTTAAGGTCATATCCTTCTAAAGTATTGCATTCCGAGCCACAACTACTTGCACTTATATTGCACTTCTATCAAAGCAAAATTATCCTTAACAAGAACATTACTAAACAAAACCCATCTACGGAGACATTTTGAAAGAAGTTTATAAAAGTTTGGCTGAAGAGGTAGGCTTGAAGGAGCATCTTAATAAAGGAACACAAGGCCGAACAATTTAGGAAAGGGATTTTAGAACGTATATAATACATAGCTATTTGTGCAGCAATCAAACTAAAGTCACTGAGGTGTCCAGAATTAAGCAGTTCAGATATTTTGGATAGTGACAAGACTGGAGAAGTGAGATTATGCCAGGGGGGTTGAAATATGATTTCTGCTTATTATGTTCTGGATTTCAGAAAAGGTCCGACAAGTTAGAGGCAACAAAGGGGTCAAAAGCATCACTGACGAGACCGACAAGTAATCAGTACATTACAAAACTGATAATGGTGCTGGAGGAGCGAGAAATAGAAGGGGCCAAGGAATTAAGGGGCATTAGTGCAGAAGAAAGAAAAGGTGCCACTGTGGGTTATTCCCAATCAATAATTGAACACATGAGAATGAAACCAAGGGAGACACAAAATGCTGGAGTAACTCAGCAGGATAGGCAGCATCTCTGAAGAGAAGGAATGGGTGACGTTTTGAGTCGAGACCCTTCTTCAGACTGATGTCAGGGGAGTGGGCGAGTCAGAGATGGAATGTCTGAGACAGTAAGACTGGTAGGAAAAGGGGAGGGGATGGAGAGAGAGGGAAAGCAAGCGCTATTTGAAGTTAGAGAAGTCAATGTTCATACCGCTGGGGTGTAAGCTACCCAAGCGAAATATGAGGTGCTGTTCCTCCAATTTGCACTGAGCCTCACTCTGACTTCTCTAACTTCAAATAGCCCTTTCTTTCCCTCCCTCTCCATCCCTTCCCAATTCTCCCAACAATCTTACCATCTCTGACTACATTCTATCTCTGTCCCGCCCACACCCGATATCAGTCTGAAGAAGGGTCTCGACCCGAAACGTCTCCCATTCCTTCTCTCCAGATATGCTGCCTGTCCCACTGAGTTACTCCAGCATTTTGTGCCTACCTTCGATTTAAACCAGCATCTGCAGTTCTTTCCTACACATGAAACCAAGGGAGTTTAATGCCAAACAGCTGGACAGTGGCAGGAAGGTTTTGTAAAAACACGCACTAGTCAAAGGTGCGTCATAATTTGTAATAGGAATGATAAGGATGTGGAGGGATAGTTAAATTTTGTCCGTCAAAAAGGTCCAACTTGTCACGTTGTTTGGAGCCGGATTGGAATAATTTACTAAAGGAATCCTGGAAAAAGTGAGCAAGAATTTGGGAGGTGACCGAATGTTCAAGAACTTTGAAGAGGAAAGGTTGTCATGGCATGTTAATCAGCAACGAAGGAAGAGACGAGGATTATTCTTAATTGAGTAAAGTGTCTCAATTCATTTCACAGGTGAGATTTTCAAGAAAATATGAATCTGAGCCACAGAGATGAAAATTGAGGAGCTCTGTGCTTCAGCATCGAAAGACACAGCTGCTAATAGCAGAGGAATGGGAAGGAAAACTGCAATTATTCAATCTTTTATGACTCTTACTTGGTAAGATAGCAGAATGAGGCAAGGGAATAGGAGTCAGACAGTCTGGCCAGACAACCTTGCCTTGTATTTGAGGAACAAA